>NW_025215365.1:44361-60494 GCF_004010195.1 Chiloscyllium plagiosum
CACACAGACACACACACAAACTCAATCATACACATACACAAACTCAATCATTCACACACACACAAACTCAATCATACACACATACAAACTCAATCATACACACACAAACTCAATCATACACACACAAACTCAATCATACACACACACACAAACCCAATCATACACACACACACAAACGCAATCATACACACACACACAAACCCAATCATACACACACTCAAACGCAATCATACACACACAAACGCAACCATTCATACACACACACAGCTAGGTGACGAAAAACCACTAAAACACAGCCATACTTGGAACTGAGCATATTGGTTGTACTGGAGCAGTGTTCTGAAGTAGACGAAACTATTTGGACTAATATGCCCCATTTGCATGTTTTACTGGTTTCTCCTTCTGGGAAATGCGACCATGTCTTTTCTCGCTACGTGAAGAAATTTCAATGGACTTTCTCCAAAATATATTTACCCCAGCCATATTTCACCCTCAGAATTGGGAGTGATCCCATTTTGTGCCTTTAGCCAATTTTTCTGCTGTAGCCCTCTGGATTCTGTATGGCTCCCCGTCTTGGAGGACAACAACCTGCATCCATACCCTGCCAACAAACCTGAAAGGCAGTTGGACTTGCATGTTGAATTTTTATAGCACCGAAGCAGGCCATTCGACCTGAACAGAGGCAGGTATAGTTGCAACACTTAAAAGACATTCAAACAGGTGGTGAGTAGGAAGAGCTAAGAGGGGTATGGGCCAAACATAGGCAAAAGGGACTTGTTTAGTTTGGGGAACTTGCTCAGAGTGGACAAGTTGGACTGAAGGGTCTGATTCCTCCCATCAGCATCTTTCAACTTAATGCATAATCTATTCTTCTCTCTTTCCCACCCTTTTCTAGCATCTCATTAAATGTGAGTGTGCAAAGCATAGAAACCAAAACTGACAGGACTAGCCACATAAACAAGTGGCTACAAGGGCAGGTAAGTGGCTAGGACTACTGGGGGGAAATCACTCACCTCCTGACTCCCCAAAGCCTGTCCACCATCTACAAGGCACAAGCAGGAGTGGGATGGAATACTCCCCACCTGCCTGGATGGGAGCAGCTCCAACAACACTCAAGAAGCTCGAACCATCCAGGACAAAGCAGCCACTTGATTGGCCCCACACCACAAACATCCACTCCCTCCAACACAGACACTCAGTGGCAGCAATGTGCACTATCTACAAACATGCACTGCAGGAATTCACCAAAGATCCTCAGACGGCACCTTCTGAACCCAGGACCACTTCCATCTAGAAGGTCAAGGGGGCAGCAGATAGATGTAATACACCATCCTCCTGCATGTTCCCGTCTGAGCCACTCACCATCCTCATTTGGGAAATCTATCGATGTTCCTTCACTGTCACTGGGACAAAATCCTGGAATTCCCACCCTAAGAGGAGGATTTTTCTTTCCCCAGCAATCTTCCCTTTTCAGTGGGGGCATTCAGAAGGTCAGTGTATTGGGCTGTGAGGGTTGAGCACAGGTTTGCTCAGGCACTGAGCTGGAGGGATACAGGAATGGACCATGCTGAGGGGAACAGACTGCGGCCATTCAGTCTGCCTATTTTGCACACATTACCACCTTGTCAAAACTTATTGAGTCATGCCGACCAGTTATCCCAACCTACCAGCACCCGGCCCATATCCCTCCAAACCCTTCCTATTCATATACCCATCCAAATGCCCAGCCTGTTCAGCCTCTCCCTGTAGCTCAGATCCTCCAACCCTGGCAACATCCTTGTAAATCTTTTCTGAATCCTTTCAAGTTTCACAACAATCTTCCGATAGGAAGGAGACCAGAACTGCACGCAATATTCCAACAGGGACTCTAAACAAGGATGAGAGGGCACAGATTTAAAATGACGAGCAAATAAAGCAAGGGTAACATGGGGAAAAAAATGTTTGAATACAACAAATGGTTTGGGTGTGGAATGACTCGATTCGATTCCCTACAGCGTGGAAACAGGCCCTTCGGTCCAACAAGTCCACACTGACCCTCCGCAGAGCAACCCAGACCCATTTCCCTACCCTATATTTACCCCTGACTAACACACCCAACACTACGGGCAATTTAGCATGGCCAATTCACCTAACCTGCACATCTTTGGACTGTGGGAGGAAACCGGAGCACCCGGAGGAAACCCACGCAGACACGGGAGAATGTGCAAACTCCCCACAGACAGTCGCCTGAGGCGCGAATTGAACCATAAGGCAGCAGTGCTAACCACTGAGCCACTGTGCCGCCTTAATGTACTGCCAGGAAATGTGGTGAGGCAGTTTCAGCTGAGGGCATTGGCTGGTTTTTATTAGGATAGATGGGCAGGGACAAGGGGAAAAGGCAGGAGATTGGCATTAGATAATAGAGTCAGGCCAAGACACAATGGCCTTTTCCTTCGCTGTAATGATTTCTGTGACAGTGAACCAAATGTCACGGTTACCACTGGACTAGCTTCCCCTTTCAGATTTGCTGCATTCCACCAGATGCCATGGTGGGATTCGAACACAGATCCCCCGGAGCATTGGTTCGGCAACTACGCCACCATCTGCCCTTGAAAGCCCTCCTCCTGACTGCCACACAGCTTGCCTGAGTCAACCTTGGGTGAGGAAAGCATTGAAAACCCATCTGACCGAGCTCAGTGAAGACAGAATTGAAGCAGCACTGTGTGGCCAGGCCCTGGGTTTCCGGGCTACCTAGGACAGTCTAGCCTTGGGGCTGAATGGTCACATATTCCTCTGCCTGAAAACAAATGATGCACCGCTCGCTCACTCCCTTAACTAGTTCTGGCTGTGGGCGGGGGAAGGTTTCTGGTCTCGAGCTGCGGACCTGGCAATTTGTAATGAACAGCAGTGGTTACCAGCGTCTTCATGTTCTGATTAAATTGGGCTTTCACTTTAACAGGAATCGACTGCACTGCTTGCAATTAAAGCAGTGACAGTAAAGACAGTTACATAGAAGGCAGATGCTGAGCGCAGTCTGTGGATGTCAGCCGGTTTCCATGCCGCTGTCATTTCTCGGAGGCAGAATTCAGTGCGCGTCTCTTTTTTTTTGAAAAGAATTTTAAACCAATTTGCAAAATGCTCATCCACTCAGTCATGTGGGGCGTGTGCATTACATGCCTAGTGACTGCAAGAAATAAACAACTAGAAGGTGTGAGCTGCTCGCTACATTTGATTTATTATTGTCACGTACTGAGATACAGGGAAAAGTATCGTTTTTGTATGCTATCCAGGGGAATCATACCTTACAAATGTGCATCAAGATAATGGAACAGAATGCAGAATATCGTGGTACAGAGAAGGTGCAGAGAAAGATCAGCTCTAATGTATGAGAGCTCCGTTGATAAGTCAATGGGCTGAAGAGTGGCAGATAGAGTTTAATTTGGATAAATGCGAAGTATTATATTTTGCTGAAACAAACGAGGCCTGGACTTATACAATTAAAAGTAGGGCCTTGGGTAACGTTGTAGAACAAAGAGAGTTGTAGTGATAGCACAGTATGCGGAAACCATAGCAACGGAAGGCCATGTCAGCCATATAGATGGCTGCCAACTTGCCATTGATAGAAGCAGTGCACCTACATAGCTACCTAGATACAAAATGGAAGGGCATTCTCCCTAGGCGACTAAAAATCAGGATGTGATGAGCACTGTTACCCAGAGGCAATTAGCAGTCACCAAAATACAAGGGTTCAAGTACATAATTCTTTGAAGCTTGCATCATACGTAGACAGGGGGATTAAGAAGGCATTTAGCACGTTTACTTTCATTGCTCAGACCTCTGAGTGTAGGAATTGGGACATTGTCTTAATGTTGTACAGGACTCTTTTGGAGTACTGTGTCCAGCTCTAATCGTCCTGTTACAAGAAGGTCATTATCAAGCGGGAGAGGGTTTGGAAGGGATTTACCAGGATGTTGCTGGGAATGAGGGTTTGAGTTGGAAGGGACTTTTTTCACTGGAGTGTAGGAGGGGAGGGGGACCTTATAAAGGCTAATAAAATCATGAGGAACATAGATCAGGTGAATGGCAGGTGTCTTTTCCCTAGGGTGGGGCATTTCAAGATGAGGAGGCTTATTTTTAAGATGAGAGGACTAAGACTTAAAAAAAGGACATGAAGGGCAATTTCTTTGCACAGAGCGTGGTTTAATGTGTGGAATGAACGTCCTGAGGAAGTGTGGGTACAGTTACAATGTTTAAAAGACATTTGGATAAGTACATGAATAAGGAATGTTTGGAGGGATATGAGTCAAGTGCAGGCAGGTAGGACTAGTTTAGTTTGGGATAAAGGTCAGCATGGACTGGTTGGACTGAAGGGTCTGATTCCGTGCTGTATGACTCTAAACCTGATAACTGTGGGGAATAAGCTGTTCTTAAATCTGTTAGTAAATCTACAGGCAGTTAGTCGTCCACCACGTGCTGCATAATCAAAGACCAGATGCGCCATTGTCCCATTGGTACTTTTCAGAAGAGAGATTGTTTACCTACAGGGGCCCAGGGAAACCTCTTTGAGAAGCCAGGGGGGGGATAAGTAGTTGTGAAGGTCAAAGCAAGCAGTGAGGAGACCCAAGGACCTGGATGCAGTGCCATCAGACATTCGATGACCTGACTTGAATGATCAAGGTCAGTGAAAGAATCTCCAAACGTCATCTCATGAAACAAAGAACTGCAGATGCTGGGAATCTGAACCAAAACCAGAAAGTGCGGGAGAAACTTAGCGGGTCTGTGCAGAGAATTCAGAGTTGGTGGTTCGAGTGACCCTTCCTCAGAATCCGGGTGGAAGTACAATGGGGAATAAGGGAACAGCAAAGAGAGTGAAGGCCGGACCATCAAAGCTAGTCTCAGTTCGGGATCAGACTGTCGGAAATAGCAGTGACAGAATGCCAGTTGCCATTCTCCAGGAAGCAGCCAATTAAGAAGGCACCTTTAGGAGCTCAGTCCATTCAAGAATTGTCAGTGGGCTAGACAAGTGGGAGACATACTGGGTGGGGGGGGGGGGGGGGGTCCATCGCAATGTCTGGCCAATGGCCCCACTGGGAGCGAGAAGTTGTTGACATTGCTGGTGTGGGATTGTGAGGGCACCTCAAAAGGAGATAGAAAGCTCCAAAAACCAGGTCTTCAGTGTTTTGCAGAAGAAGCCAACGCGGGGCGAGAGGAAAGCTACTCTCACACCGAACGGTTTGAAACCCAAACAGACATAGTTGGTGAAACTCAGCAGGTCTGGCAGCATCTGCAGGGAGAGAGAGAGAGAAGCAGAGTGAACGTTTCTTGCCTGGTGATTCTTCATCAGAACTGGTAGAGCAGTGAGGAACAAAGGGTTTTTTTAATGTAGGAGTCGAGGTTGGTGGCGGTTTGGTGAGGAGGTGAGCAGCTAGGTGGAGATAGTACTGAGAGAGCGAGAGAGACAGAGAGAGAGAGAGAGAGTGAGACGTGAAAGGGGTAGGCAGATAAGGGGATTATTGGAAGTAACCAAGAATGGAAGAGAAGCTGAGTAAGTGATAACGAGAGTAGGAGGGAATGGATAACTGTGCTAAAAGAAACCCATATCATAACACGACCAGGTGTAGGGTGGGTAAAACAAATGGAAGGATGGAATCAGTTTCTAAAGTTATTGAACTCGATCGTTGAGTCTGAGAGACTGCAGAGTCCCTAAAATGGAAAAGCAGAGTTTGTTCTTCCAGCTTGCACTGAGGCTCGCTGGAACACCCCAGCAGGCCTGCGATAGAAATGTTGCCATGGTAACACATTGGTCTGATGAAGTGACAGGCAATGGAGGCTCAGGATCATCTTTCTGGATCGAATACAAGTGTTCTGCGAAGTGGTCACCCAGTCTGCGTTCCGTCTTCCCCCCCATGTAGAGGAGAGCATACGGGGAGCGGAGAAGGCAGAAGGCTAGATTGAGTGAAGTGCAGGGTAAAGCGCTGCTTCCTCTGGAAGGTGTCTCCGGAGCCTTGGATAGTGAGGAGGGAGGAGGTAAACAGGCAGGAGTTGCATCTTCTGAGTTGGCAGGGATGAGCTGGGAGCGAAGGAGGAATAGACTTGGGTCTTCCAAAAGGAACAGTGCCTGTGTAAGGCAGACAAGCGAGGGGAGAGGAATAGGTGTCTGGTGGTGGCATCTCACTGGAGGTGATAGAGATGATGGCTTACAGTCCTCTGGGGACTGGTGGGGTGGTAGGTGCAGGCCAGAGGGGACCTTACATTGTGGCTCGAATCTGGAATGCACTGCCTGAATGCGAGGTGAACATAGGCTCAATTGAGACATTCAAGAGGGCATTGGATGATTACTGAAACAGGAATGATGTGGGAGTTACGGGAAAAAGACAGGGACTTGACACTAAGGTGCAGCGCTCAGAGAGCTGGTGCAGGCTCCTGTGACAATTCCGTGATACAATCTGTGCAAGGGGACAAATTGAAAATCCTTGTAAGGCCACAGCCATCAATGTCATCGCTCAGACCTTTGGATTATAGGAGTCGGGACGTCATGTTGAGATTGTACAGCACATTGGTGAGGCCTGTTCTGGAATACTGTGTCCAGTTCTGGCTGCCCTGTTACAGGAAGGATATTATTAAACTGGACAGGGTTCAGAAGAGATTTACCAGGATGTTGGGAATGGGAATGGGTTATAAGGGGAGGCTGGATAGGCTGGGATATTTTCCCTTTAGGGTAGGAGGTTGAGGGGTGACCTAATAGAGGTTTATAAAATCATGAGAAGTATAAATAAGGTGTTGTTTCCCTAAGGTGGGGGATTTCAAGACTAGGGGGGAGATTTTTAAGGTGAGAGGAGAAAGATTAAAAAAAGACTTGAGGGACAACTTTTTTACATAGAGAGTGGTTTGTGTGTGGGATAAGCTGCCAGAGGAAGTGGTGGATGTGGGTACAGTTCCGACATTTAAAAGACATTTGGATAAGTCCATGAATAAGAAAGGTTTGGAGGGACATGGGCCAAGCACAGGCAGGTGAGACTAGTTTAGTTTGGGATTATGGTCGGCGTGGACTGGTTGGACCGAAGGGTCTGTTTCCATTCTCTATGACCCTATGGAAGAGGAACCCTTTAGATGCCCTAGGCTCCTGACAAAGAGGAAGCCCATTCCGCTGAGCTCCTGGCAACCTCCTCATCCAGACTCCAGGAAAGCCCCTGTTGGGGCTCATTGGCCACCCCCTACCACCGAGTAGGGAGCCAGTACCCTAGTGACTCCACCTCCTGTAACAACACTCAGAGGCAGCAACATACCACTTCTCAATCTTAACCCCTGGCCCCATCTCTAGACCCACCTCCCCAAATCCGGCAGAAACTCAGCCCGTTCTTTGTATATCCTGGCAGAGCAGGCATCAAACATCCCAGATATACAAGTGTAAATGGTGTCTCAATTGTGGGCAGAAGTTAGGCATTCACTTGGGCTTCACTTGAACAATATGAAGAGACACTTAATGAACCTGCGGCTGGTTGGATTAGGAGGCGTACGCAATGTCATGTTTCACTTTGAAAATAAGTGAAAGACCAAATAAGGAACATCTCTACAGTAGCTTTCCTTCATTGATGAATTATAACAGGAAGGGTTTAACTAAAGAACTTAAGGTTTTGGGTAAGACGTGTTCACGGGGAAATTGATGTGACTAAAAGCTGGAAATCCACTCTGACCTGCATTCTAAAGGAAGGTGACTGTGGAGATCATGGATTCCTAAGTTTGCATCTTCCTGAATTCCTTACATTATAAAGTCTTCCCTGTTGATTATAAGTTAGTCAACCTAAAAATGGAGGGAGAAAGAAAACCAGGAATTATTAGACAAACTATTCTGACATCAGTAGTTGGGAAAATGCTCAAATTTATGATTAGGGATGTGATAACATCGCACTTTAAGAAAAATAATGCAAATATAGACTGACCCAATACTGATTTATGAAAGGGAAACTGATTGATAAGTCTACTGGTTTCCTTTGAGGATTATTTAATTAAGGGTGGTTATGAAGAAACCAATAGATGTTGTGTATTTGGATTTCCGATTATGCGTCACACAAGTTTAAGACTCGTGGGATTGTGGACAATATATGAGAACGGATTGAGAATTGACACACAGAAAGACAATAGAACAAAAAGTTTTTTTTCTTCAGGTTTAGTTCCGAGGATGGGTCACTGGACCCGAAACATTAACTCTGATTTCTCTCCACAGATGCTGCCAGACTTGCTGCGTTTTTCCAGCAATTTCTGTTTTTGTTTCTGGATTTCCAGCATCCCCAGCTCTTGCAGATTTTTCTTTTCAGGATGGCGGGCTTTCACTCAAGGGTAGCCACGTGAGAACATATACCTCTACCTCCGTTACTCATAATCCATACTAATCACTTCGGTCGAGTGTCCTGTCTCCTGATGTTTGCTGCTAATGCAAAGTTCGGTGGGAAAAATGTGAGTGGGAGGCAGTGAGGCTGCAAGGGGAAGTATATAGGAAAAGAAATATAATGTGGAGATATATGAAGTTAACCACCTTGGTAGGAACATTGGAAAAGCAGGTAATTTTTGAAGGTTGGGAGATTGGGATAGAGTTGCATTCAGTGGGGCCTGGGTGACCTTGCACATAATTTACAGGAAGTCAACCTGCAAACAAATTCACAAAACATATGTGAACCTTTATTATCAAGGAGATAAGAGCAAAGAAGCCTGACTACAACTGTATAAAACTTTCACCATTTGAGTACTTTTAAAGACACTTTTATTTCTATTCTGGGCACTGAGTAAGTCGAGTACTTTTTAAAACTTTGCATTCCTACTTTAGACTTTACTCATTCAATTCTGTAACAAACATTTAAAGTATCTGTCCCTCGGTACCCCATACCTAAGATGGCATCAAAGAGACTACAAACTTTTCACTGCACTCATTCACGTGACAATAAAGACTATTCTATTCTACTTTATCCAAGACTGCTCTCCTTATATCAGAGAGTTATATTCGTCTTGTAGTGAGTGCAACACATGTCCCCTCATGTGAAGGAATTGTTCTGCAAGGAGAAAGCAAGCAAACAAAGTCTACATCCCCAAGAGTTTGGAAAAACCTATTTTAAATCCTTTGAAACGCTGAAGGGGCTTGATGCTGAAAAGTTGTTCTCCCTGGTGGGAAAACTAACACTCAGAACTTTCAGAGAAAGGGTCAATTATTCGGGACTGCAATAAGCCGACAATTCCTCACACAAACAGTGGCCATTCTCTAGAATCCCTCCCTGAAGACGATGTTCAACCACTGAGTATTTCCAAAACAGAGACTGTCAGATTTTGGGGAATTAAAGGAAGGGCTTCAAGAAGGTGTAGGTGAGGCCATCCGCAGTGATCTTTGGTGAATAGTGAAGCAGATCGAGGGGCTGAATGATCATCTCCTGGTTCTATTTCTGATACATTCTGTGCTCTCAATATTTACCTAATTGTGTTACTAATAATGTCAGACCAACACAAGGGAATAATAGACACTGCATCACCCCAGCAAGGGACTGACAGCAAAAGGGAGCAACTGAAACTCATTATACCTAAAGTGGCACTAATGGCCCAACATCTATCTCATACATTAAGCCAGAGATTTCACCAAGGGGCACAGACACTTAATCTTGTTATACCTCTGCATAAGCCCACTTATCTCCTAAAATGAAGACTGTAATCCCAGCCAGAGAGACAGAAACCAATTATTAAATTGAAATGGACTCATTCATGAGCCTGTCACATGACCAAAGTACATTTGGTTTCTGAAGAAAATTTTTTAATAATACATTTCTGTATTCTTGACAAAAGTCTGGTTTACAATAAACATCAGTGTGTGTGAATTTAACTAGTAATCCCATGTCGCAGACTCCCGCCTTCCTCAAGCGTGAATCTCTTTCACAACCTAGTTCAGGCAGAAAACGTGCACAAGCATGAAAAATTGAGGAAGTGTGTACACCATCATCAACTTTTATCCACTTTGAAAGGAATCCTTCAGCCAACTGAAACACTCTTGCTGAATTCAAGCTCAGAAGGTTAAGGACACTGACTCCCGAGGCTCAGACAAAAATTGCACGTTTATGTCTTTGATTTCTTTGTTTTCTCTTCCATTTGCTTTTTCAAAGAAGCCTTTTCTTCTGTGTCTGTGTGTGGAGGTGTTTGAATGTCTGTGGAAGTTGTAGAGTCATACAGCACAGAAACAGACCCTTCGGTCCAACCAGTCCATGCTGAACATAATCCCAAACTAAACTAGGCCCACCTGCCTGTATATAGTCCCACCAAGGCCCATATCCTTCCGGCAGAAGTGGGTACTGCAGATGCTGGAGATTAGAGTCAAGATTAGAGTGGCGCTGGAAAAGCACAGCAGGTCAGGTTTTCCGTTGATTTTCCTGCTCCTCGGATGCTGCCTGACCTGCTGTGCTTTTCCAGCACCACTCTAATCTAGACCCATATCCTTCCAGACCTTTCCTATCCATGTACTTCTCCAAATGTCTTACATGTTGTAACTGTACCTGCATCGCCCACTTTCTCTAGACGTTCATTCCACAAACAAACTACGCTCTGTGTAAAAAAGTTGACCCCCACCCCCCATGTCCTTGTCAAAACTTATCCCCCTCACCTTAACAATATGCCCCCTAATTTTGAAATCCCTCACCCTAGGGAAAAGACCCTTGTCATTCACTTTATCCATACCCTTCATAATTTTATAAACCTGTATAAGGTCACCTCTCAACCTCCTACACTCCAATGAAAAAGGTCCCAGCCTATCCAGCCTCTCCTCGGAACTCAAACCCTCCATTTCCTGGCAACATCCTGGTATATCTTTTCTGAACCCTCTCCAGCTTGGTATCCTTCCTGTAACGGGACGACCAGAACTGGGCACAGTGCTCCAGAAGAGGCCTGACCAGCAGCCCGTACGACCTCAACATGACGCAGTGCGTGTGTGCATGTAAATAAAAGCGTGTTTCTGTGCGCTTGAGTGTGCGCGTGTCTGCATATACTTGTGAACATGCGTGTGTGCACGTGTGTTATGATAATGATTTGTTGTGGGATACATGACTGTGTACCCCAAGATCCCTCTGTTCCACTTTACAGTTATCATCCTATTGTTCCTTGTGTATTCCCCTGACAGACTTTCCCATGTGCATCACTTCATATATATGTCTCGACTGATTTCCTTTGGCCACTGGGAGCAGGTCCACTGATCCACTGCAGTCCCCAGCTTTCTCCTCTACTATCAACCGCACAGCCGATATTTGTATCGTACAGCCCACGTTCCAGTTCAATAACCGTCGATAGACAGTGAGAGAGCCAACAGTGAGCTCTGTGGAAGGCACACATGACAGCCTTCCACTGATAAAGACAGCAATGTATCAACGGTCATTGCTTCTACATCCTCAGAGATGAATTTGGATCCAATTTAGCCCCAGGTCCCCTTTGGTCTACTTTCGTCACCAACTGGACCTGAGGTGACAACTTTGCTATAACCTGTCACAGAGCTGACCTCAGCTCGATGGGCCAATCGGCCTCCTGCACAATGATACTCCAATGAACCAAGGGACAGAAACTGCTGAGTTCTCCCCGACAGACTGTTGGGGTCCTGGATGTTCTCGTGGCGACCATTTATTAAATACAGAGTTACACTGTGAAGGATTTAATAGCTTCTCAGTGCCCAGCCTCTGATGTAACACTGTATGACAATTCGGTGAAATATTTGGTCACAATGAGAACAGCATGCAGATCATCTATGTGATTACCAGTGCCTGGAATGAAGTGGGGGAGAAAGAGAATATATGTGAATGAGCACATGTGAGAGAGAGAGAGAGAGACTTTGATGGAGAAACAAAAAGGATCAGGATGTCAGACAGAGAGACAGAAAGAATTACAGCATACAGCAGGAGATACCCACAAACAAGGTACAGCTGTGAGAGAGATAGATACCAATCAGTACAGGTACAGTCAGTAACACAGCGTGCTGAGGGGATACTGAGTGACAGTGTGAGGGAGCTGGATTAACATCAGTACAGGTACAGTCAGTAACACAGCGTGCTGAGGGGTTACTGAGTCACAGTGTGAGGGAGCTGGATTAACATCAGTACAGGTACAGTCAGTAACACAGGATGCTGAGGGATTACTGAGTGAAGTGTGAGGGAGCTGGATTAACATCAGTACAGGTACAGTCAGTAACACAGCGTGCTGAGGGGATACTGAGTGACAGTGTGAGGGAGCTGGATTAACATCAGTACAGGTACAGTCAGTAACACAGGGTGCTGAGGAATTACTGAGTGACAGTGTGTGGGGGCTGGATTAACATCAGTACAGATATGGTCAGTAACACAGGGTGCTGAGGGGTTACTGAGTGACAGTGTGAGGGAGCTGGATTAACATCAGTACAAATACAGTCAGTAACACAGCGTGCTGAGGGGTTATTGAGTGACAGTGTGAGGGAGCTGGATTAACATCAGTACAGGTACAGTCAGTAACACAGGGTGCTGAGGGATTACTGAGTCACAGTGTGAGGCAGCTGGATTAACATCAGTACAGATATGGTCAGTAGCACAGGGTGCTGAGGGGTTACTGCGTGACAGTGTGAGGGAGCTGGATTAACATCAGTACAGGTACAGTCAGTAACACAGGGTGCTGAGGGGTTACTGAGTGACTGTGTGAGGGAGTTGGATTAACATCAGTACAGATACAGTCAATAACACTGAGTGCTGAGGAGGTACTGAGTGACAGTATGAGGGAGCAGGATTAACATCAGTACAAATACAGTCAGTAACACTGGGTGCTGAATGGGTTACTGAGTGACAGTGTGAGGGAGCTGGATTAACATCAGTACAGATACAGTCAGTAACACCGTGTGCTGAGGGGTTAGTGAGTGACTGTGTGAGGGAGCTGGATTAACATCAGTACAGATACAGTCAGTAACACAGCGTGCTGAGGGGATACCGAGTGACAGTGTGAGGGAGCTGGATTAACATCAGTACAGATACAGTCAGTAACACAGGGTGCTGAGGGGATACCGAGTGACAGTGTGAGGGAGTTGGATTAACATCAGTATAGGTACAGTCAGTAACACAGGGTGCTGTGGGGTTACTGAGTGACAGTGTGAGGGAGTTGGATTAACATCAGTACAGGTACAGTCAGTAACACAGGGTGCTGAGGGGTTACTGAGTGACAGTATGAGGGAGTTGGATTAACATCAGTACAGATACAGTCAATAACACTGAGTGCTTAGGAGTTACTGAGTGACAGTATGAGGGAGCAGGATTAACATCAGTACAAATACAGTCAGTAACACCGTGTGCTGAGGAGTTACTGAGTGACAGTGTGAGGGAGCTGGATTAACATCAGTACAGATACAGTCAGTAACACCGTGTGCTGAGGGTTTACTGAGTCACAGTGTGAGTGAGCTGGATTAACATCAGTACAGGTACAGTCAGTAACACAGCGTGCTGAGGGGTTACTGAGTGACAGTGTGAGGGAGCTGGATTAACATCAGTACAGGTACAGTCAGTAACACAGTGTACTGAGGGGTTACTGAGTGACAGTGTGAGGGAGTGGATTAACATCAGTCTGGAAAAGTGATTGCATGAGCCACAGTAAATGATATTGTCAAAACAGTGAGAGCTCCCTCTGAACAAGGACAGACGAACTTGCCGTATACATCCACTGAATTCAACTTTAACTACCTCGGCAGTCACAGGGTCCAAACGTTATGGAGTGAATAAGCTTAGCCATCCATCTCTTCAGATTACTGAGGTGTGCAGGATCTCTCAGTGATGGGGAAAACACAACTCCAATATCTCCTGATGTTCTCCGGTGATGGCTACAACTTGTTGCAATACTGTCAGCGGCAGGAGATGTTCTCTTCTATAGTGAGACCCTCTGGATGCTTAGACTACCAGTGTCTCAGTTTCTATACCAATCTGTGAACCAAAGTCTCTGCTCTCATCTGATCCCAGCTTGCTGAACAGCCCCAGTTTGAATTACATTAGCACTGGTGCTGCTAAAACTCTCTAAAACTCTCTCTCTTGACTCTCCATAAAACCCAATGTGGAGCAAAATTAGTTCACTCTCTACCACCCAATGGGGGCTCAGTATCTGGTCACATCTCTGTAACGGACCTTGAGATACATCATTATAATGTTAGGTGAACGTTGAAAGATCTCTATTCCTCACACAATCAGCTCCAACATGTTCATGAGCCGTACTCACTTCTTCATATTTAACTACACACCAGATCCAAATACTATATGCAACATATATTAATATTAATGAGTTAAATGAGGGAACTAAGTGTGATATCTCCAATTTTCCAGACAGCACAAAGCTGGAAGGAGGGGGAGATGTGAGGAGGATGCAGAAATGCTTCAGTGTGATTTGGACTGGCTGAGGGAGGGGGCAAATGTATGGCAGATAAAGTGTAATGTGGATAAATGTGAGGTTATCCACCTTGGTCATTTAAAAAAAAGGCCTATAATTATCTGAATGTTGATAGTTTGGGAACGGGGGAGGTGCAATGGGACTTGGATGTCCCTGTACACCAGTCACTGAAAGTTAAGTGTGCAGGAGCAGCAGGGGGGGGGAAGATGGTTAAATGGTATAAAAACCCAAAATGTGGATGCTGTAAATCAGAAACAAGAACAGGGATTGCTGGAAAAGCTCAGCAGGTTTGGCAGTGTCTGAGGAGAGCAATCAGAGTTGAGTGATCCTTCCTCAGAAACGTTAACTCTGATTTCTGTCCACAGATGCTGCCAGACCTGCTGAGCCTTTCCAGCAGTTTCTGGGAAGGTAAGTGGTCTTCAGAGTGAGAGGATTCGAGTACAGGAGCAGGGATGTCTTGCTGCAATTGTCCAGGGCCTTAGTGAGACCACACTTGGAGTACTGTGTGCAGTTTTTATCTGAGGAAGAATGTTCTGGAGCTGGAGGGAGCATGACAAAGGTTTACCAGACTGACTCCTGGGATGGCAGGACTGGCGTATGAAGAGACACTGAATCAGTTATGATTACATTCACTGGGGTTTCGAAGAATGAGGGGGTTATCTGATGTTCCTGGTGACTGGGGACTCCAGAACCAGGGGTCATAGTCTAAGGAGACAGGGTCGGCCATTTTGGACTGAGATGAGGAGAAACATCTTCACCCAGAGAGTGGGGAGCCTCTGGAATTCTCTGCCACAGATAATGACTGAGGCCAAAACATGAAATATTTTCAAGAAGGAGATAGATACGGATCTTGAGGTTAAAGGGGGAACAGGGGACTGAGTTGGATACTCAGCCACGATCATGTTGAATAGCAGAGCAGGCTCAAAGGGCCGAATGGCCTACTCCTACTCCCAAGCACAATCTGTTTGATTGAAAATATGAACGGTGAGTTAGAACCGAGTGTCTCCTGCAGGGGAATGACAAGATCCCATTTCGTTTCCGTCTGTTGCTGGACCGACGACAGAGCTCAGTCACTTTGGCCCGGCAATGGGTAACGACGCGGTCAAAATGTCTGACAACCGTGGCGCAACTACTCACCCGCGGCCTGAGGCCTGTTAACCTCACTCTACCTTTCCCCAAGCCCTTCAAAACAAAATACATATCGAGAGAGAGAGAGAGAGAGAGAGAGAGCCAGAATAAAAAAGAATGTGCAAACATCTCCCGGCAAATTGGAGGATTTGATTGGGTGGGACATGTGAAGGCAGGAGGAACAGTGAGTAGTAACCTGCAGCAAGACAGGGGCAGTAACCCGGCGGCCATGTTATCCGTGCATGTGAGAGAGCGGCCTCTCTCAGGCCTGCTGTCACACCCACTGAGCACTGCGATGGCTGATCTGAGAAATCGAGTTGGATTGCTGTCCCCTTCGTGACCAGGGCTCTGACTGTCCCTGTCGTATCAATTTTCCCCAGCACCACACAGCCTGTCGCTGTGAATTTACAAGGAGGGCCTGGGCAGCACACACACACACACACAGACACAGATACACAGACAGACAGATGCAGACACACAGAAGCACAGTGAGGATGGTTCCATGCCAGTTGAGGAGTGGGCAGGCTGTGAGAGGGGTGGGAGGAGTTGGTGGGAGGGAGGGCAGTCAGTGCCTGAGCTGGTCTGCGTGCTGTCTCTGTCACGGTCAGTGGAATCCCCGGGAGGGAGGG
>NW_025215365.1:61432-76786 GCF_004010195.1 Chiloscyllium plagiosum
ACAAAGCAGAAAGAAAGACAGAAAGGGAAAGGGATACAGAAGAGGAGAGAAAGAAAGAGACAGAAAGGAAAAGAGAAAGGGACATAAGCAGAGAGAGAGAGAGAGAGAGAGAGAGACAGTGGCAGAAGGAGGAGAGAGAGTGCACGAGAAAACGAGACAGAAAGAGAGATAGGTAAAGAATGACGGCAAAAGACATAAAGAGGCAGTGACACGGGTAGAGAAAGAGAGAGGGACAGATGCAGACAGAGAGTGGGGAGGGGGACAAGAGACACAGAGGCAGAGAGAGAGAAAGAGAGAGATAGAGTCAGAGTAAATGACACATTTGACTGAAGACAATGATGGAGTTTGACAGAGGGACTGAGAGAAAACCTTTCTGCTTCTAGGGAGTTCCAAAAGAGATACATAGAATCCCTACAAGTCATTTGGCTGATCGAGTCCACACCAACCCTCCAATGAGGATCCCACCCAGACCTATCCCCATAACCCAGCATTTCCCATGGCTAACCCACCTAGCCCGCACATCCCTGGACACTACGGGGCAATTTAGCATGGCCAATCCTGCACATCTCTGGACTGTGGGAGGAAACTGGAGCACCTGGAGGAAACCCACGCAGACACGGGAAAAATGTTCAAACTCCACACAGAGAGTCGCCTGGGGCTGGAATTGAACCCAGGCCCCTGGTGCAGTAAAGCAGCAGTGCTAACCACTATGCCACCCCAAATTGGCTTGAATGCACGCGTCACTATAAGGTGACTAACGTTTTAGATTCTCTACAGCGTGGAAACAGGCCCTTCGGCCCAACAAGTCCACACCGACCTTCCGAGGCGCAACCCACCCAGAGCCATTCCCCTACATTTACCCCTTCACCTAACACTATGGGCAATTTAGCATGGCCAACTCACCTAACCTGCACATTTTTGGACTGTGGGAGGAAACTGGAGCACCCGGAGGAAACCCACGCAAACACTGGGAGAATGTGCAAACTCCACACAGAGAGTTGCTGGACCAGCATTTATTGCCCGTCCCTAGTTACCCCTTGAGAAGGCGGTGGTGAGCTGCCTTATTGAACTGCTGCAGTCCATATGCTGTAGGTTGACCCTTAGGGAGGGAATTCCAGGATATTGACCCAACAACAGTAAAGGAGGTCAACGATCATCCCTTCTCGATTTGGCAGAGAACTTGTGAGGCCATTGCTATGGGTCTGGAGTCACATGTAGGCCAGACCAGGTAAGGATGGCAGATTGCCTTCCCTAAAGGTTAGCAAAGAATATGAACTGCTTCACCGAATGACTGTTAGTCGGAATGGTTGATCTGGCTTTGTTAATTAATTGGATCAAAATTCCACCTGATGTGGTCTCGAATCGTTTTCCCCGGAAAATCATCCTAGAGGCTCTGGTCCATTAGCTCAGTTACCACAAGGGCCAAAATCTCTGGTTGGCTGGGTTTGAGGGAATGCTACAGGAGAACGTGAGGGAGAAGAGAATGCGTGTGGGGAGGAGGCTTGCGCTGGACTGGGCCAAATGGCCCGTTTCTCCTGATGAAGGGCTTATGCCCATAATGTTGACTCTCCTGCTCCTCGGATGCTGCCTGACCTGCTGCGCTTTTCCAGCGCCATGCATTTCGACTCTGTCCCTAGTGCCACACGTTCTAGCTAATTGAGATGGGGACAACTACTTACATTCAGGGCCTGTGGACTATAGATCCTGCCAGCTCCCAGACCATCACCGTAGCCACCTGTCTGGTTGATAACATGGCGCAGCGAGTCCACCTGGAACAGAGAGCAACAGGCTTCGGTCACACTGTACCACCATTCCCCACCGCCTGGCGATGGTGCCCATCCTCACTGTGCAGTGAGCTGGCACCATCAGACAGCATTTGAGGACTACCTCACCATCTTTCCCCATGCCCTCTCTCCATGCAGCCTGTGTATGAGGGTGGGCTGCAGAAATGCTTGTCCAGAGGTCCAAGAGAAACCAAGCCTCCGGCTTGTAGAAGGAGTTTTTGTTTAAATTCATTCATGGGATGATGGCATCACTGGTTATGCCAGCCATTTATCGCCTGCCTCTAACTGCCCAGAGTCAACCACAGTGCTGAGGATCTGGAGTCACATATAGGCTAGATCACATAAAGGACATGAGGAAACCAGATGGGTTTTAACTGACTATCATTTTTCCCCATGGTCATCACTAGACTCTTAATTCCAGGTTTTTTTAAAATGTTAGATTCAAATCCACTGTCTGCCAGGGCAGGATCTGAACCCAAATCCCCACAACACTAACGAGATCCCTGGATTAATAGTCCAGTGATAATACCCCCAGACCGTCACCTCCACTATAACGGCCAACTGTTAGCAGTGATCTCAGGTCAGGAGGCTGGACCCTGCCAGGGAATGGTTCTCTGATGAAGTCCTGCAACAGTCTACTTGGTAAGTGATGCAAACCGACAAGAAATGGGTCTTTGTTTATAACTGCCTGGTGTCCAGTGCTTTATTACTGGAGCTAGGTGAGACTCCAGTCGCAGTTAGAGTGCAATTGCGAGTCACAGAGTTATAGAGATGTACAGCACTTTTCGGTCCAACTCATCCATACCAACCAGATATCCTAAATTAATCTAGTCCTATTTGCCAGCATTTGGCAAATATCCCTCCAAACCCTTCCTATTCATATACCCATATCCCTTTCAAATGTTGCAATTGTAACAGCCTCCACCACTTCCTCCACCAGCTCATTCCATACATGCACCACCCTCTATGTGAAAAAGTTGCCCCTTTGGTCTCTTTTAAAACTTATCCCCCCCCCTCAGTGTAAAGCTATGCCCTCTAGTTTTGGACGCCCCCATCCAGGGAAAGGATTACAGCTATTCACCCTATCCATACCCTTCATGATTTTATACACCTCGATAAGGTTGAGGTCTATTGACATTTTGTTGAAATGAAGGTATTAATCTTTCCACAATGAGGTACTAATTTCCGCACAATTAAGGTACTAATCTCACCACAATGAGGGTACTAATCTCTTCACAATTAAGGTACTAATCACTCCACAATGAAGGTACTAATCTCTCCACAACGAAGGTACTAATCCTCCACAGTGAAGGTACTAACTCTCCACAGTGAAGGTACTAATCTCTCCATAGTGAAGGTACTAATCTCTCTACAATGAAGGTACTAATCTCTCCACAATGAGGGTACTAATCTCTTCACAATTAAGGTACTAATCCCTCCACAATGAAGGTACTAATCTCTCCACAACGAAGGTATAATCCTCCACAGTGAAGGTACTAACTCTCCACAGTGAAGGTACTAATCTCTCCATAGTGAAGGTACTAATCTCTCTACAATGAAGGTACTAATCTCTCCACAATGAGGTACTAATCTCTTCACAATTAAGGTACTAATCCCTCCACAATGAAGGTACTAATCTCTCCACAATAAAGGTACTAATCTCTCCACAATGAAGGTACTAATCTCTCCACAGTGAAGGTACTAATCTCTCCACAATAAAGGTACTAATCCTCCACAGTGAAGGTACTAACTCTCCACAGTGAAGGTACTAATCTCTCCATAGTGAAGGTACTAATCTCTCTACAATGAAGGTACTAATCTCTCCACAATGAGGGTACTAATCTCCCCACAATGAAGGTACTAATCTTTTCACAATGAAGGTACTAATCTCTCCACAGTGAAGGTAAAAAGCTCACCACAATGATGGTACTAATCTCTCCACAGTGAGGATACTAATCTCTCCACAATGAAGGTACTAATCTCTCCACAATAAAGGTACTAATCACTCCACAGTGAAGGTACTAATCTCTCCACAATAAAGGTACTAATCTCTCCACAGTGAAGGTACTAATCTCTCCACAGTGAAGGTACTAATCTCTCCACAGTGAAGGTACTAATCTCTCCACAGTGAAGGTACTAATCTCTCCACAGTGAAGGTACTAATCTCTCCACAGTGAAGGTACTAATCTCTCCACAGTGAAGGTACTAATCTCTCCACAGTGAAGGTACTAATCTCTCCACAGTGAAGGTACTAATCTCTCCACAGTGAAGGTACTAATCTCTCCACAGTGAAGGTACTAATCTCTCCACAGTGAAGGTACTAATCTCTCCACAGTGAAGGTACTAATCTCTCCACAGTGAAGGTACTAATCTCTCCACAGTGAAGGTACTAATCTCTCCACAGTGAAGGTACTAATCTCTCCACAGTGAAGGTACTAATCTCTCCACAGTGAAGGTACTAATCTCTCCACAGTGAAGGTACTAATCTCTCCACAGTGAAGGTACTAATCTCTCCACAGTGAAGGTACTAATCTCTCCACAGTGAAGGTACTAATCTCTCCACAGTGAAGGTACTAATCTCTCCACAGTGAAGGTACTAATCTCTCCACAGTGAAGGTACTAATCTCTCCACAGTGAAGGTACTAATCTCTCCACAGTGAAGGTACTAATCTCTCCACAGTGAAGGTACTAATCTCTCCACAGTGAAGGTACTAATCTCTCCACAGTGAAGGTACTAATCTCTCCACAGTGAAGGTACTAATCTCTCCACAGTGAAGGTACTAATCTCTCCACAGTGAAGGTACTAATCTCTCCACAGTGAAGGTACTAATCTCTCCACAGTGAAGGTACTAATCTCTCCACAGTGAAGGTACTAATCTCTCCACAGTGAAGGTACTAATCTCTCCACAGTGAAGGTACTAATCTCTCCACAGTGAAGGTACTAATCTCTCCACAGTGAAGGTACTAATCTCTCCACAGTGAAGGTACTAATCTCTCCACAATGAAGGTACTAATCACTCCACAGTGAAGGTACTAATCTCTCCACAATAAAGGTACTAATCACTCCACAGTGAAAGTACTAATCTCTCCACAGTGAAGGTACTAATCTCTCCACAATAAAGATACTAATCACTCCACAGTGAAGGTACTAATCTCTCCATAGTGAAGGTACTAATCTCACCACAATGAATCTCTCCATAGTGAAGGTACTAATCTCACCACAATGAAGGTACTAATCTCTCCACAGTGAAGGTACAGATCTCTGAACAGTGAAGGTACTAATCTCTCAATAATGAAGGTACTAATCACTCCACAATGAAGGTACAAATCTCTCCACAATGAAGGTACTAATCTCTCAACAGTGAAGGTACTAATCTCACCACAATGAAGGTACTAATCACTCCACAATGAAGGTACAAATCTCACCACAATGAAGGTACTAATCTCTCAACAGTGAAGGTACTAATCTCTCCACAATGAAGGTACTAATTTCTCCACAATGAAGGTACTAATCTCTCAACAGTGAAGGGACTAATCTCTCCACAATGAAGGTACTAATCTCTCCATAGTGAAGGTACTAATCTCTCCACAGTGAAGGTACTAATCTCTCTACAATGAAGATACTAATCTCTCCACAATGAAGGTACTCATCTCTCAACAGTGAAGGTACTAATCTCTCTACAACGAAGGCACTAATCTCTCTACAATGAAGGGACTAATCTCTCCATAACGAATTTACTGATCTCTCTGCAATGAAGGTATCAATCTGTCCACAAATGGTTGGAGGGCCTCTGCCAGTTAAAGCTCAATTTCTGATGCAAATAAAAATATTACTGGAGCTATTAAATGTTGCACCATTTAAATTTTTAAAGGACTGTTGTATTTATTCATCACTAATATGCGTAAGATCTGTTCAGCTAAATTAGTCAACAAAGAATCTGTTCAATTTCTGATTGCCTGGAATTGCAGCAGATATAACGCACAGAAACAGGCCATTTGGCCTAACCAGTCCATGTTGGTGCTTACCCTCCACTGCAGCCTCCTCCCACCTTTCCTCATTTAGATCCCCCACCCTAACCCTCTATTCCTTTCTCCCTCCTATGTTGGTACAGTTTTCCCGCCAACCACAAAGATACTGTTAATTTCAACTATTCCCTGTGGGAGTGAGCACCACATTCTCTCTGCCCTCCAGCTGAACAGTTTTCTCCTGAATTCCCTGTTGGATTTCCTGGGGACTGTCTGATTTTGACGGTGTCTAGGTACACTCATCCCCACATGAGGAAACATTCTCTCTCCGTCTAGCTATCCATTCAACCAAAACCTCTCATTATTTGAAAAAGACTTACATGAGTCACCCGTCAGCCTTCATTTTCCAAGAGAGCAGAGACCTTGTCTGTTCATCTTTCCCCAGAGGTAAAACTCTCAGTCCTGATTTTATCCTTGTTAATCTGTTCTGGATCCTATCCACTGTCTCTATAATGTGATAGCCAAAACAGTCCCCAGTTCTCTCACTGGGAATTGTGGAGGGAGTAACTAAGATTAGATAAAAGTTTATTCTTACTTCAGTATTTTTCAATTCTGTTGTTCATTATATAAACCTTGATGCTCAGATTATTTTTGTTATAGCCTTACCAACCTGTGTTGCTGCTTTTAATGACTTGTGCGTTGGTCTGCTTGCATCCTCTTGCACCTCTATCTGATTTTAAAAGCACTAACTGACCTCCTTATTTTCGTTATTAAAATGTAATCCCTCTCAAGCTTAACCACACTGAGATGTGTCAGCTGGCTCTGAGTCCAGTCTGTCAGTTCTTGGGTGCGCTCGAGTAATTTGTTGCAGCCCTTGTAGTAATCTGTTGGCTATTTCACTTCAGCTTGGGCCGCCTGCAAATTTAAGCATTGCACCCTGTTACTTAATCCTAAAGTCTAAGTGGTTGACAAAGTTAGTGAATAGGACTGATCCTTAGGAGATGCCACCTCGAGCCATTGGGAGGTTGCTAAGGTGATAGGATGTTCCCTCTGAGCAGGACTGCCATTCAGTGGGCTGAATGGCCACACACAGCAGTCCTAAAGAGACTGCACAAATGCTGGTCAGCACCTAGCGAAGAGATGACCAGTGCTGCTACTCTCTACTTTGCGTCTTTCAGCCAGTTAGCTATCTGTTATAAGGATCGTCCCCTGGTACTAGATTGGCCTGGCTGCGAAAGGTGGTGCCTGAGGATCGGGGACTTTGCCATCGTTTGGGTCTGGTTGGTGAAGTGGAAGGGCATTGGCATTGATGAGGTAGGCCCAGCAGCGAGGGACGCGACTCGGACATTGTCGGGCCTGGCACCGGCAGCAGGTGAGGCGGCGGTGGAGGAGAGTCGGTCCAGTGGCAAAACAAAAATGGCGCCCGAGGATTGGCAATGTCAACGTTGGTTGGATCCAGTGTAGGCGGCAGCGGGTTGGCAGAGGAGGAATGACAGCGCAGGCATCGTTGGCTCGGGACCGAAGGATTCTCTTTAAGCTTTACCTTATTCTTAAAACAATTCCAAATGGCACTGGATCATGGCGACAGTGAAACAGCTTTCAATGTCTTCCTCACCACAAAATACATGTGACAAAAAATAAAGTCATTTTGTTTGTTTTTTAATCTTGGGAGGTGGAGCAAATTGCAAGGATGGGAAGGTCGTTGTATCGGGGGGAAAGCCCCCAGTGGAAGGAGCTGTGGACATGTGGAACACGCATCGTGACTCCCCATGGAATAAATCCAGCAACTCACGTACAGAAACCATCCCCTCCCCTCCACCCCCCCCCCCCCCACCACCAACCTTTCAGGAAGGGTGACCATCCTGAAATGGCACCTCTCTGTCTCTCTCCCCAGGCCTGTTTAGGCTGGTCTCTCTTTGAGAACTCTTTGCAACCCCCACCTCTGGTTCACACCCGGCCTGGATTAAAAGGTGGGAATGCAGTCGTTAGAAAGGAGAAGGCTAAAGGCATTCAGTGCCTGAACAATAGGATCAGTGGGCCTAGACTCCTGCCCCCCCGCCCCCACACAATATTCCCATACATTTTCCCTGTGCAGATGATGCATATATCCAGCAGCTTCTATTTTAAATTTCAACTTCTTACACGGTGGCTCAGTGGTTAGCACGGCTGCCTCACAGCGCCATTGTCCCAGGTTCAATTCCCACCTCATTCTCCCTATGTCTGAGTGGGTTTCCTCCGGGTGCTCCGGTTTCCTCCCACAATCCAAAGATGTGCAGGTCAGGTGAATTGGCCGTGCTAAATTGCCCATAGTGTTAAGTAAAGGAGTAAATGTAGGGGAATGGGTCTGGGTGGGTTACGCTTCGGCGGGTCGGTGTGGACTTGTTGGGCCGAAGGGCCTGTTTCCACACTGTGGGAAATCTAATCTAATCTACACCCACAGAATTGCTCAGACCTTTGAGTACAGGAGTTGGGATGTTGTGCACGATGTTGGTGAGGCCCCTTCTGGACTACAGTGCCCAGATCCAGTCGCCGTGCTACGGGAAGGATCTTATTAAATTGGAGAGGGTTCAGAAAAGATCTACCAGGATGTCTCCAGGAATGGAGCGCTTGAGATATAAGGAGAGGCTGGGGCTTTTCCTAGTGGAGCATAGGAGGTTGACCTGATAAGAGGTTTTATAAAATCATGAGGCGCATAGATAAAGTGAATAGCAAATGTCATTTTCCCTAGGATGTGGGATTTCAAAGTTACGGCATGCATTTTTAAGATGAGAAGAGAAAGATTTAAGAAAGACTCGAGGGGCAATTTGTTTTACACAGAGAGTGGTTCATGTGTGGAATGAACTGCCGGAGGATGTGGGTGCAGTTACAAGGTTTAAAAAGCATTAAGGTAAGTAAATTAATAAGAAGTGTTTGGAGGGATATGGGCCAAGCACAGGCAGGTGGGACTAGTTCAGTCTGGGATTATGGTCGGCACGGACTGGTTGGACCCAAGGGTCTGTTTCCGAGCTGGATGAGTCTAAGGCTCTACGAGAATTTCCCCGTTATTGAATGGTTAGCTATCCTGTTAAAAGCTTATCAGCATTCACAGAAGGTGAATGCTAATTTCCAAACTGACATCCAATTGTTGGCAGCAGCCTACTCAATATCCAAAGTTAATTACTTGCCATTTATAAATCACTAATGGTGTCGCCCAATAATTTCCCTTCCATCACACAAAGATAAGGAGTTAAATATAAGTCACAGCAGGCCTTAATATGTGAAGGTAATTATTTCCCATTGAATTCGGCTAAGCTTTGTTGACAATTCTGAGCTAAGCGCATCCGCAAATATAGCCGCCATGGTCTGTGAGCCATGATCTTAGATAGAATGCTGAACAGCATGGTGTAAAGTCAACAATCTCTCCACCAACATCAGCCAAACGAAGGAGCTGGTCATTGACTTCAGGAAGTGGAGTGGAGGGCACGACCCCTGCCAGCACCAATGGGGCTGAGGTGGAGGTGATCCAGAGCGTCACATTCCTGGGAGTGACGATCACCAACGATCTGTCCTGGTCCACCCAGGGTGGCACTACCAGTAAGAAAGCACAATATTGCCCCTACTTCCTCAGGAGATGAAGGAAATTCGGCAGGTCCACAAAGACTCTGACTAGTTTTTATAGACGCACCACAGAAAGCATCCTGCCTCGATGCATCAGAGCTGGGTATGGCAACTACTTTTCCAAAGACTGTAAGAAACTACAGAGAGCAGTGAACACAGCTCAGTCCATCACACAAACCAGCTTTCCATCCACTAATTCCATCTATACTTCCCACTGCCTCAGGAAAGCAAGCAACATAATCAAAGGCCCCTCCCACCCTGGTTATACTCTCTTCCACCATCTTCTGTTGGGCAGAAGATATAAAGGTTTGTATACAGGTATGAACAGATTCAAGAACAGCTTCTCCCCCGCTGTTATCAGACTCTTGAACGGACTTCTTTAATGTTAATGTTGATCTCTCTCTGCACTTTCTCAGCAGCTGTAACAGTGTATCCTGCACTCAGCTCTGTTACCCTGATGCACTTGTATACTACGATCTGACCGTAAAGCACGGAAGGCAACACTTTTCACTGTAGCTCAGTACACGGGACAGTAACAAATCAAATCAAATCAGTGTCTAATGCTCTCAGCTCAAAGGCGTAAGGAAGGAGAATAAAACATTGCTTCAGAGCTTTGACACAAAACTCAAGGAGTGAAGTCAGTGCAGTCAAGGGAGTTTGAATGAGATGTTAGATATCAGTCTGATCAGATCAATGGTAGGCCCCACAGGAGCAAAGGAACTTTCTCTTTGTGTCTCAAACAGTAATTTACGCCTCAGTCAGCCACAGGAAAAGAGATCATCCGTTTGTGATCATTTTGCTGTTACTAGATCCTTGCTGTGTGTCCAATTGGTTGCAACAGTTCTACTATGTCAAGAGTGACTACATTTCCAAAATACTTCAGTGGTTGCAAAGTGCTTTGGGACATCTTGTAAACATGAAAGGCGCTAGGCAAACGCATGACTTTATGTTGTATCTTTCTCCGTTCTCCTTACATTCTACAGGCCAATGGTGACTGTTATTTCACACACAAATTCAGTGAAAGAGTGAGGAGAAAATTTTGAAACCCCCTGATCTCCTCAGTAATATTCCAGTCTGTAACTCACTCCCAGGTATCTGTTAATCCAGATATAAAACTCACTGATCTCCTCGATTAGATTCCAGCCTGTAACTCGTTCCCAGGTATCTTTTATTCCAGATATAAAACCCCTGGTCTCCTCAATTAGATTCCAGTCTGTAACTTACTCATGGGTTTCTGTTATTCTCTTTGTAAACCCCCTGAACCCCTCAATTAGATTCCAGTCTGTAACACATTCCCAGGTATCTGTAATTCTATATGTAAAACCATCTGATCTCTTCAATTCAATTCCAGTCTGTAACTCACTCCGGAGTATCCATTATAGTATATATAAACTCCTGAACCCTTTGATTAGATTCCACTACATAGCTCACTCCCAAGTATCTGTTATTCTCTACGTAAAGCCCCCAATCTCCTCGATTAGGTTCCAGTCTGTAACTCACTCCTGGGTGACTGTTATTCTAAATATATATAAACCCCCGGTCTGTTTGATTAGATTCCAGTCTATAACTGATTCACAAATATCTGTTATTCAACATATAAACCCCTGAACCCTTCAAATAGATTCCAATCTGTAACTCACTCCCGGGTATCTGTTATTCTGTATATAAAGCGCACAGAAACCCTCAATTAGATTCCAATCTGTAACTCACTCCTTAGTATCTATTATTCTGTATATAATGCATATGAAGCCCTCAATTAGATTCTGGATTGAACTCACTCCCGGGTATCTGTTATTCTATATATAAACCACACTGAACCCCTCAATTAGGTTCCAGTCTAACTCCCTCCCGGGTATCTGTTATTCTATATATAAACCACACTGAACCCCACAATTAGGTTCCAGTCTAACTCACTCCCGCGTATCTGTTATTCTATATATAAACCACACTGAACCCCACAATTAGGTTCCAGTCTAACTCACTCCCGCGTATCTGTTATTCTATATATAAACCACACTGAACCCCACAATTAGGTTCCAGTCTAACTCACTCCCGCGTATCTGTTATTCTATATATAAACCACACTGAACCCCACAATTAGGTTCCAGTCTAACTCACTCCCGCGTATCTGTTATTCTATATATAAACCACACTGAACCCCTCAATTAGGTTCCAGTATAACTCCCTCCCGGGTCTCTGTTATTCTATATATAAACCACACTGAACCCCTCAATTAGGTTCCAGTATAACTCCCTCCCGGGTCTCTGTTATTCTATATATAAACCACACTGAACCCCTCAATTAGGTTCCAGTATAACTCCCTCCCGGGTCTCTGTTATTCTATATATAAACCACACTGAACCCCTCAATTAGGTTCCAGTATAACTCCCTCCCGGGTCTCTGTTATTCTATATATAAACCACACTGAACCCCTCAATTAGGTTCCAGTATAACTCCCTCCCGGGTCTCTGTTATTCTATATATAAACCACACTGAACCCCTCAATTAGGTTCCAGTATAACTCCCTCCCGGGTCTCTGTTATTCTATATATAAACCACACTGAACCCCTCAATTAGGTTCCAGTATAACTCCCTCCCGGGTCTCTGTTATTCTATATATAAACCACACTGAACCCCTCAATTAGGTTCCAGTATAACTCCCTCCCGGGTCTCTGTTATTCTATATATAAACCACACTGAACCCCTCAATTAGGTTCCAGTATAACTCCCTCCCGGGTCTCTGTTATTCTATATATAAACCACACTGAACCCCACAATTAGGTTCCAGTCTAACTCCCTCCCGGGTATCTGTTATTCTATATATAAACCACACTGAACCCCTCAATTAGGTTCCAGTATAACTCCCTCCCGGGTCTCTGTTATTCTATATATAAACCACACTGAACCCCTCAATTAGGTTCCAGTATAACTCCCTCCCGGGTCTCTGTTATTCTATATATAAACCACACTGAACCCCTCAATTAGGTTCCAGTATAACTCCCTCCCGGGTCTCTGTTATTCTATATATAAACCACACTGAACCCCTCAATTAGGTTCCAGTATAACTCCCTCCCGGGTCTCTGTTATTCTATATATAAACCACACTGAACCCCTCAATTAGGTTCCAGTATAACTCCCTCCCGGGTCTCTGTTATTCTATATATAAACCACACTGAACCCCTCAATTAGGTTCCAGTATAACTCCCTCCCGGGTCTCTGTTATTCTATATATAAACCACACTGAACCCCTCAATTAGGTTCCAGTATAACTCCCTCCCGGGTCTCTGTTATTCTATATATAAACCACACTGAACCCCTCAATTAGGTTCCAGTATAACTCACTCCCGGGTATCTGTTATTCTATATATAAACCACACTGAACCCCACAATTAGGTTCCAGTCTAACTCACTCCCGGGTATCTGTTATTCTATATATAAACCACACTGAACCCCACAATTAGGTTCCAGTCTAACTCACTCCCGGGTATCTGTTATTCTATATATAAACACCACAAACCCCTTAATTAGATTTCAGTCTGTTCCAGTCTAACTCACTCCCGGGTATCTGTTATTCAATATATAAACCACACTGAACCCCACAATTAGGTTCCAGTCTAACTCACTCCCGGGTATCTGATATTCTATATATAAACACCACAAACCCCTTAATTAGATTTCAGTCTGTAACTCACTCCTGAGTGTCTGTTGTTCTATTATAAATCCCTGATCCGGTGGATTAGATTGCAACTCATTCCCAGGTATCTGTTATTCTATATATAAATGTCTCCAACCCCTTCCAAAAGATGTGTTCTCATCTCCTGTCTGGCCTACCCTCCGTTCCCCCCCGCCCCGATCTCCCATCAAAGACAGCATGCCTGAATATATCAAGCTCTGTATATTTGACAGCAGTTTCTGATGTTTCCTACCTGTAGCTGCACATTAGCTCCGACCTGGACTGCCTGGTAAGAATCCCCATTCAGAGCCTGCATGCTCATGTACAGATCTCCTGTGCCAGCCATGTTATACGATGTCGACGAACCTGCCGAATAGAAAGGTAGTCCCTGTGTGAACAGGTTTGCAGCAGCGCCATCGCCTTCAAATCCCATTGGCCAACAACATATCCTTCTTTAGCTGAAGGATTCCCAAGGATTGAGCATCGAAAACTCTCTGAGCTCGACGTCATCTCAGGTCCACCATCCCCTTAGAAGAAGATTCAGCTCATCGACTTGGCCAGTTCCTCATTCTGAGATTGAGGGCCCTGGGTCTTAAACTCTACAAACATCGGAGGCAACCTCCCGTCTCAACAAGCCCCTGAACGATTTCACCTCTTTGACACTCTGGGGAATCTGAGCTCCATCGACTCAGTCTTTCCTATCTCTGTCCACAATCTCCTCTACTGTGTGTCTTGAGTTGTCGTGACACCCTTTCCAGCACTTCCCTTATGTAAAGGAAGTCAGAACCATGCACAGTGCTCTTGGTATGATCTCACTAAGGCCTTGTGTAACCGCAGAGACCCCTGTACGCTTAGTCTCCAGTTTTGCTCTTATAAAGGGAAACGTACCATTTTCTTGACTAATTGCAGCTACAACCAACATTTTGCGTGCGCAAGGACATCTGATCTCACGGAGAACCAACCCTCGAGTCAACAGCATTTGAAAATAGTCTGTCTTTCCCTTTCTCTTGTTAATTTGGTAAAACCAGCTTTTTTCCACATGGTATAGCCTCTGTCCCTTTGCCACACCTTACTGCCTGCCTGCCCGCTTTAGCAGTCCCTTTCTGTCTTGCTGGATTCTAGCTTTTGCCAGAAAACTTGGGAATTCATTTCCTCATCTAAGCCACTGACCATAGATGATAAAGAGTTGAGATCCATGTGATGATTTTTCACTCGTTATCGCTTGCCAACGCAAGAAACGGCCTGTTTACTTTTCACCTCCAGTTTCTGTCCTTTACCCAATTCATCCATTCAAGCTAATGTTATCCAAGTTCTATCAGCACGAATTTTTATATACCCATCCTGTCTTGCATCTTACTATCATCATAGACTCCCGACAGGACAGAAACAGGCCATTTAGCCCACCAGGGCCTGCAGCGATCCTCTGAACAGCAGCCCACCTAGACCCATGCAATCCCACCCTATCCCTGTAACCCTGCATTTCCCATAGCTAACCCACCCAGCCTGCACATCCCTGAACACGATGGGCAATTTGACATGTTTGATTCACCTAACCTGCATATCTTTGGACTGTGGGAGGAAACTGGAGCACCCAAAGGAACCCACGCAGACACGGGGAGAAGGTACAAACTCCACACAGACAGTCGCCTGAGGCGGGAATCGAACTCGGGTCACTGACGCTGTGAGGCAGTGGTGCTAACCACTGAGCCACTGTACTGTGAATCGTCTCTGAACCCAAATGCACAAAATTCACTTGGTCTCATCAATCAATGCTTTTACATCCTCAGGGAAACGCCAACAGCTTGGTCAAACATGATTTCCCTTGTACAATTACCTGCTGACATTGTGTAACCATATCACCATCTTCCCAGGGGCCGCTTAACATTCCCTTAAAAAGGGCAGCACGGTGGCTCAGTGGTTAGCACTGCTGCCTCACAGCACCAGGGACCCGAGTTCGATTTCAGCCTCCGGCGACTGTCTGAGTGGGGTTTGCACATTCTCCCCGTGTCTGCGTGGGTTTCCTCCAGGTGCTCCGGTTTCCTCCCACAGTCCAAAGATGTGCAGGTCAGGTGAATTGGCCACGCCAAATTGTCCATAGTGTTAGGTGCATTAGTCAGAGAGAATTGGGTCTGGATGGGTTACTCTTCGGTGGGTCAGCATGGACTTATTGGGCCAAAGGGCCTGTTTCTATACTGTAGGGAATCTAATCTAATCTAATCTATTGTACATGGGGTGTGGAAGGGGGTTAAATGGGTGGATAGAACGTGTGATAGGGGAGAGTGTACACGGGGTGGGGAAGGGGGTTAAATGGGTGGGTGGGTGTGTGATAGGGGA
>NW_025215365.1:77456-131049 GCF_004010195.1 Chiloscyllium plagiosum
GTGTGATTGGGGAGGGTGTACATGGGGTGGGGAAGGGGGTTAAGTGGGTGGGTGTAGAGTGTCAGTGATAGGGGAGAGTGTACTTGGGAGTCGGACAAAATGGGCTGATATCCCACATCTTTTCGGTTCTGTTAAATTTGTAACAGAGCTCACTTTAGGTCGATGAAGATAGAGCAGTGGATGTGGTGTACATGGATTTTACCAAGGTTCCCTATGGTAGGCTCATTCGGAAAGTAAGGAGGCAAGGGATACAGGGAAACCTGGCTGTCCGAATACAGAATTGGCTGGCCCATAGATGACAGTGGGTGGTGGTAGATGGAAAGTATCCAGCCTGGAGCTCGGAGACCAATGGTGCTCTGCAGCGATCTGTTCTGGGTCCTCTGCTCTTCGTGATTTTTATAAATGCTTGGATGAGGGAGTGGAAGGATGGGTTAGTAGGTTTGCTGATGACATGAAGGTTGGTGGAGTTGTGGATTGGTGGAGGGCTGTTGTAGCTTGCAACGAGACATTAACAGGATGCAGTGCTGGGCTGAGAAGTGGCAGATAGAGTTCAGCTTGGAAAAGTGTGAAATGATTCACTATGGAAGGTCGAATTTGAATGCAGAATACAGGATTAAAGGCAGTATTCTTGGCATTGTGGAGGAACAGAGGGATCTTGGGGCCCATGACCATAGATCCCTCAAAGTCACCACCCAAGTTGATAGGGTTGTTACAGGTTTATGGTGTTATTTATAGAGTTGCATAGCACGGAAACAGACCCTTCAATCCATCTCGTTCATGCTGCCAGGTTTCCCAACTAAACTAGTCCCACCTGCCTGCATTTTGTCCATATTCCTTTAACCCTTTCCTATTCATCTTCCTGTCCAAATGTCATTGAAATATTGTAACAGTACCTGCATCTACCACTTCTTCTGGCAGTTCATTCCAGATATGAACCATCCTCTGTATAAAAAGGTTACCCCTCAGATCCCTTTTAAATCTTTCTCCTCTCACCTTAAAAATATGTCTTCCAGTTTTGAACTCCCTGACCCCAGGGAAAAGACCTTGTCTATTCACCTTATTTATGTCCCTCATGATTTTATACACCTCTATATGATCACCCCCTCAGCCTCCTAAGCTCCAGTGAAAAATGTCCCAGCCTATCCAGCTTCTCCTTATCACTCAAACCCTCCAGTCCCAGTAACGTCCTTGTAAATCTTTTCCACACCCTCTTCAATTTATTAATATCCTTCCAAATTTGACCTAATGCCTGTTTATGTGGCTTACTCCTATACTTTGCTTGGTAAGACTCCTCCAACCTTTGATCACTCATGGACCCTTCAATTTTCCCACTCCTGCTATTTGTACATCATACTTTAGCCTTGGCTCTGGTTACTAAAACCTTCCCTTCTCCACTTAGCTCTACACATCTAAAACCTGCTTGAAATCCATCTTAAAATCCTCCTAAATCGTTGTTTCAATTGCTCTGTGTGTATTGTTCGTTGATTTGTACTTCATTTGCCTTACTGCTGTCATTCCACCTTCACATCCTAAAAGGTTGCTTGAGTTGATCTCTACATGAGTGGCAACTGGTAAGAAGGGAACAGAGTACTTCATAAACATACCAGTTCTTTCTTGCCTTGCAATCCAACTAAAGGAGACACACTCAACATTATCACTGGAAACAAACAGGAATAATATAGGTTTGGATCTAATGTTTAGAATAGGGTCAGACTGATTTTCGGGCAAGTGCAACATTACAAGTGAGGAGGGCTGTTGTCGGCTGCAAAGGGACTTAGATATGATGCAGAGCTGGGCTGAGGAGTGGCAGATGGAGTTCAACCCTGCCAAGTATGAGGTTGTCCATTTTGGAAAGACAAATAAGAATGCAGAATACAGGGTTAACGGTAAGGTTCTTAGTAAGGTGGAGGAGCAGAGGGATCTTGGGGTCTATGTTCATAGATCTTTGAAAGTTGCCAATCAGGTGGATAGAGCTTGTAAGAAGGCCTATGGTGTATTAGCGTTCATTAGCAGAGGGATTGAATTCAAGAGTCGTGAAGTGATGTTACAGCTGTACAGGACTTTGGTTAGGCCACATTTGGAGTACTATGTGCAGTTCTGGTCGCCTCACTTTAGGAAAGATGTGGAAACTTTGGAGAGGGTGCAGAGAAGATTTACCCAGAGAGTGGTGGGGGCATGGAATGCGCTGCCTGTGGGAGTGGCAGAGTCAGAATCATTGGTGACCTTTAAGTGGCAATTGGATAGGTACATGGATAGGTGCTTAAGCTAGGACAAATGTTCGGCACAACATCGTGGGCCCAAGGGCCTGTTCTATGCTGTATTGTTCTATGTTCTATGTACAAGTCATTTATTTATATAATGTAATGAAACATACCAAGGTATTTCACAGACACAACATAAAACTAAATGCAGGTTGTTCTGCTATAACGCACATTTCATCAACACAAATTGGCTATAATGCGATTGATGAATTGTGGACATTGTTTAGATAATGTGACCTTTCTACTGAAACGGTATAGCGATTTTTATTAGCGATCTCCTGCTGCAGAGGGATTGAGTTTAAGAGCTCTGAGGTTAAGCTGCACCTCTTCAGAGCCCTGGTTAGACCTCACTTGGAATATTGTGTTCAGTTCTGGTCACCTCATTACAGGAAGGATGTGGAAGCTTTAGAGAGGGTGCAGAGATTTACCAGGATTCTGCCTGGACTGCAGGGCGTATGTCTTATGAAGAAAGGTTGAGGGAACTAGGGCTTTTCTCATTGGAACAAAGAAGGATGAGGGGTGACTTGATAGAGGTGTACAAGATGATGAGAGGTACAGATAGAGTGGATAGTCAGAGACTTTTTCCCAGGGCGGAAATGGCTATCATGAGGGGGCATAATTTCAAGGTGACTGGAGGAAGGTTTAGGGGAGATGTCAGAGGTTGGTTCTTTACACAGAGAGTGATGGGTGTGTGAAATGCACTACTGGCAGTGGTAGTAGTGTCAGATACATTAGGGACACTTAATGGATAGGCAGATGGATGATAGTCAAATGTGGGGTATGTAGGTTAGTTTGACCTTAAGGTAGGATAGAAGGCCAGCACAACATCAAGGGCTGAAGGGCCTGTACTGTGTTGAACAGTTCCATATTCTATATGTTTAACAGTTTCATTGACAGGCTATCATTTGATCTGACTTACACCCAATGAGCAAACTCTAACAAGGCGATAAAATCTTACAGGAGATCCGCCATGGTGAGATGGTGAGAGTTTCACGTCGTGTGGTTGCAACGCCCATCCTCCCAATCCAGCCCCCCAGTAAAACAACCCATCAACACTCACTCTCTAAGCTCGTACACAAGGTCCGCCCTGGGGGTCTTGGTGCTGGAGGGCTATTGCCTCCCATTGACCTGTAGCACGATTCTGTACCTACAGAGAGAGAGAGAGAGAGATAATTCACAGAAGGCCCACAGCCTGCAAGGAATATTGATTGCAAATATACTTCTCCATGGTAAGTTTGCCTTCAATGTGATGGACGAAACTGGGCAGGATAGCTTGCAAACTGTCCTCTCAGTGACCTCAAGCTTACAGAGATGCCTGGACTGTCTCACATACTCATTCTAATGCATTCCAGGGGACCTCAGCCTTTGTTCCAGTCAGCCGCTGTGTGCTCTTTTAAAGAGACATGTGGACTACACGCTGGGAAATCTTCCGTCCCGTCTGAGAGAGAGAGGCGATAAATGCTCATTCATCCCCTCACTGGGTGTGGGAGCTGGTTGTGTGAAATACCTGACTCCAGACGGTAATCCAGTTTCTCTCTCTCTCTCTACGCAGTTGCTGCCTTTTTTAATTTCACTCACTTTACCATCGCCATCTTGTCCAGTCTGAGTGAGGTTTGAGGCAAACCAGCTGGAAGCGAACTTTCTGTCCATCTTCAGGTCCATGTGATAAAGAGAGAGAGAGAGGAGATGGGGGAAAAGAGGAGATGGAGAAAGAGAGAGAGAGGCAAAGTGAAGGGTCCAACACGTGACAAAAGAAATTGAAATATGGATTGCAGTGAGATAGGTGAAGACGGACAGAGATATACAGTATAATATGGAGTGAGACGGTGAGTGAGAAACAAGCAGAGCAATGTGACTTAATTCTGATAATGGAACCTGTACATTTTTATTGCTTGCTCTCTCTCGGCTAAACAAGTAGGAGGCTGGAAGAACACAGCAAGCCAGGCAGCATCAGGAGGTGGAGAAGTCAATGTCTCGGGTATAACTCTTCTTCAGGACTGGGGCGGGGGGTGAAAGAGGAGCTGCAGATAAACTGGAGGTTGTGGGAGGTAACAGAGTGGTGAGGTGGGGATAGGTGGAGACAGGTAGAGGGTCCGACCTGGTTGGTCGATGGGAGGGATGAATCCAGTAGGTGGCTGAGAGGAATAGAAGGGAAGGGTCTCTTTAGGCTACCATAGTTAATCCATAGTCTATATTTGTATAACAAAAATGGTCTGTTGGCTATTCTTCTTTATTATTGACAAGATTACTGAAATATAACTTCTTTCCTTCATTTCTCTATTCTATAACTAAGGATAGTACCTAGGTACCTTCGTACTTCAAATGACACTGTAAGTGGTCTTTTATAGCGACATGTGGACTACACGCTGGGAAATCTTCCGTCCTGTCTGAGAGAGATGATAACTGCTCATTGGTCCCCGTACTGGGTGTGGGAGCTGGTGGATGAAATACCTGGTCCCCGGACTCCAAACAGCAACTCTGTTTCTCTCTCTCTACGCAGATGCTGCCTCTTTTCATTTCACTCACTTTACTGTCGTCATCTCATCCACTCTGAGCGAGGTTTGTAAACCTTTCACTGCACTCATGTGAGTACATGAGACAATAAGGCTAATTCAATTCAGTTCACTGTTGCTAGGTGCGTTCCTGTAAATCCTTCATTCCTTTGAGCCTACGTACCTACTGTACCACTGGCTCCAGACTTCTTAATATTCCCACAGACCTTCACTGAGATCCACCCTGAAATACATCACAGGATCAGCCATGTAATGATTGTAGTGTTTTAGCAACGACATGATCTGTAACTCTGTACCCACAGGACACACTCTGCCTGGTGTAGGATGGGGCAACATGGGGCGGTTTGCTCCTTCACAACATGACCGAGGTGGCTCAGTGGTTAGCACTGCAGCCTCACAGCGCCAGGGACCCGGGTTCAATTCCCGCCTCGGGTGACTGTCTGTGTGGTTTGTACATTCTCCCCGTGTCTGCGTGGGTTTACTCCGAGAGCTCCAGTTTTCTCTGAGGATGTGCAGGCCAGGTGAATTAGCCAGGCTAAGTTGCCCATAGGTTAGGTTAGTCAGGGCTAAATATAGAAAATGGAGGGTAGGTGAATGGGTCTGGGTGGGCTACCTCTCCTAAAGGCCATTGTGGATTTGTTGGGCCAAACGGCCTGTTTCCATACCGTAGGGATTCTATTCTCTAACCAAACCACAAGGGGACAAAAATGGAACTTAATTTCACAAAACGTGTGGTAAAAGGCATCAAAAGGCAGACCATTACTTCACTGGAGAGAGAGATCCCAAAAGCAGGGCAGCGCAGAGGGATCTGGGTGTTCTTGCACGAGAGACACAAAAGGTTAGCATGCAGGTGCAGCAAGTCAGTGGAAATTCGCCAGTGGTTTGGAGTTTAAAAATAGGGAAGTCGTGTTCCAATTGTACAGGGGGTTAGTGAGGCTGCGTTCACAGGTTTGATCTCCGTATTTAAGAAAGGATATCCCAGTGCAGGGGCAGTTTGGAAGAGTTTGACTGGGCAGATTTCTAGGACCAAGGGGCAGGTTTGTCAATCGTGGTTCCACAAGTTGAGGCCTTCACCCATGAGAGTTTGGAAAAATGAGGGAAAATGTCCAGAATGCTTTGCTCCAGAGGGTGGGTGGGGGCTGAAAGTATTCCCAGAGGAGATTTTGACACATCAGGGGAGTCGATGGCTACAAGGAGCTGAGGCCTAGGACAGATCAGCCATGATCTAATATGGGGCAAGTGTGTGGGACCGAATGGCCTATTTCTACACCTATTTCTTAAGTTATTGGGGTATTGAGGCACTCTGGTATTGCTAGTACGGTCAGGTTGTCCTAATCTACCTAACCCACCCTCCGTCCATTACAGCTGTGGGCTTCGTCTTGGCCTGATGACTCAACACCAATTTTTCAGATATTCCACCACACCCCAACGCCCAGGAAGTGTCTGTCTACTTGCACATTACCAAGACTTGAATTGTCTCTTTCCTGCTGTTTTAAGAAATGGTCCTGAAAGACATTTGTACTCATTTTCCGAGCTGCCTTTCTTAAGATGCATCTAATCTACATGTAAATTAAAATCTTCCATCATTATTGCTGCATCTTACTTATCCACTTGTGTGCAATTCTGGTCTCCTTCCTATCAGAAGGATGTTGTGAAACTTGAAAGGGTTCAGAAAAGATTTACAAGGACGTTGGCAGGGTTGGAGGATTTGAGCTATGCGGAGAGGTTGAATAGGCTGGGGATGTTTTCCCTGGAGTGTCAGAGGCTGAGGGGGTGGCCTTATAGATGTTTATAAAATCTTGAGGGACATGAATAGGATAAATAGATAAGGTCTTTTCCCTGGGGTGGGGGAGTCCAGAACTAGAGGGCATAGGTTTAGGGTGAGTGGGGAAAGATATAAAAGGGACCGAAGGACAACTTTTTCACGCAGAGAGTGGTATGAATATGGATGAGCTGCCAGAGGAAGTGGTGGAGGCTGGTACATTTACGACATTTAAAAGGCATCTGGGTGGGTATATGAATAGAAAGGGTTTGGAGGGATATGGGCTGGGTGCTGGCAGGTGGGACTAGATTGGGTTGGGATATCTGGTCGGCATGGACGTGTTGGACCGAAGGGTCTGTTTCCATGCTGTACATCTCTATGACTTATCTCTTCCTGTATACTCCGATTAGAATTTTTTAAATAGAATCATTACAGTGTGGAAACAGGCCCTTCAGCCCAACAAGTAGACACCGACCCTCTGAAGAGTAACCCACCCAGACCCCTACATTTAACTCCTGACTAATGCACACCCGTGAACACCATGGACAATTTGGCATGGCCAATTCACCTAACCTGCAGATCTTTGGACTGTGGGATGAAACTGGGCCACCCGAGGGAACCCCTCGCAAACACGGGGAGAATGTGCAAACTCCACACAGACAGTTGCCAGAGGCTGGAATCGAACCCGGGTCCCTGGCGCTGTGAGGCAGCAGTGCTAACCACTGAGCCACCGTGCCACCATAAATAATGTTTACAGGGGTCCAAAGACTACTCCCAGATGGGATCTCTCGCCTTTCATATTTCTTATCTCTGTCAAAGTTACATAACAGCATAAGAAACTAGGAGCAGGAGTAGGCCGCCTGGCCCCTCGAGCCTGCTCCGCCATTCCATAAGATCATGGCTGCTCTTTTCGTGGACTCAGCTCCACTTACCATAACCCTTAATCCCTTCACTGTTCAAAAATCTCTCTATCTTTGCCTTAAAAACATTCAACGGGGAAGCCTCAACTGTTTCACTGGGCAGGGAATTCCACAGATTCACACCGCTTTGGGTGAAGAATTTCCTCCTCAGCTCAGTCCTAAATCTGCTCCTCCTTATTTTGAGGCTATGCCCCCTAGTTCTAGTTTCACCCACCAGTGGGAACCACCTCCCTGCTTCTACCTTAGCTATTCCCTCCATGTTTCTGTAAGATCCCCCTTCTCCTATTCTCCTAAATGCCAATGACTACAATCCCAGTCTTTTCAATCTCTCCTCCTAAGCCAACTCTCTGCACTCCAGAATCGACCCAGCAAACCTCCTCTGCACCCCCTCCAGTGCCAGTACACCCTTTCTCAAAGTAGGTTCTCAAGCAAAATTGATTCTGCATCTTGCTTTTTCAAACTAAGACCATTTCTAACTACTGCCTTAATAGCATCTTTAATGTGAAGAGTTATCCCAACATCTTTTCCGAGTTTTCTGTCTTCCAGAAGTGTCAAATACCTTGAATTTTTTTTTAAAATACTGAATCCCCACGGTGTGGAAACAGGCCCTTTAGCCCAACAATTCCACACCGACCCTCCACAGAGTAACCCACCCAGATCCATTCCCCTCCCCAATTACTCGACATTTACCCCTGACCTGCACATCCCTGAATACGATAGGCAATTTAGCACGGCCAATTCACCTAACCTGCACATCTTAGGACTGTGGGAGGAAACCAGAGCACCCGGAGGAAACCCACACAGACACAGGGAGAATGTGCAAACTCCACATAGACAGTCACCTGAGGCTCGAATTGAACCCGGCTCCCTGGTGCTGTGAGGCAGAAGTGCTAACCACTGAGCCACTGTGCCGCCCTATTGCAAGTTGAAATATTGAATATTGAACCTGAAATACTGGTCCTTGGTCACCTTGCAACCATGACTCTCTAATGTCTACCAGTCCAGTCAAATTTACTCCCATCGGTGCTAATAATTCATCCATTTTGTTCTGAAGACTGAGTATACTCAGATACAGAAACTTTAGCACTGATTTTGCTTTTTTACTGTTTTTAGTTTCTGGCCTTACTTGCTGGTGCATTCTACACATTGCACTCCCAGTCATACTCTAATACCATTCCACACCTATTTTTTATCTCTCAGAGGGCTGAGAGTCTTTGGAATTCCCTTCCTCAAAAGGCAATTGATGAAGAATCTTTCAATTTTTTTTAAGGCAGAGGTAGATATATTCTTGATTACCAAAGGACTGAAAGATTACTGGGGATATGCAAGAATGTAGAGTTCAGGTTAAAATCAGATCAGCCTTCTAGATACACAATCTGCACAATGGTTCTAACATGGTTCAAGGATATCTAATGGTAGAGCTGCCATTTCTCCAATAACCGGTGCCAATGTCCCATGAGTGGTGACCCATTCGGGGGCAGCATAGTGGCTCAGTGGTTTGCACTGCTGCCTCACAGCCTCAGGGACCTGGGTTCAATTCCTACCTCAGGCGACTGTGTGTGTGGAGTTTGCACATTCTCCCCGTGTCTGCGTGGGTTTCCTCCGGGTGCTCCGGTTTCCTCCCACAGTCCAAAGATGTGCAGGTCAGGTGAATTGGCCATGCAATATTGCCCGTAGTGTTAGGTGAAGGGGTAAATGTAGGGGAATGGGTCTGGGTGGGTTGCTCTCCAGAGGGTCAGTGTGGACTTGTTGGGCCGAAGGGCCTGTTTCCACACTGTAAGTAATCTAATCAAACTAAAGGAGGTATGTGCTCGTGTTGGAGGGGGTCCAAAGGAGGTTTACAAGAATGAATCTTAAAAAAAAAAGCGAGCAGCACGGTGGCACAGTGGTTAGCACTGCTGCCTCACAGCACCAGGGACCCGGGTTCAATTCCCGCCTCAGGCGACTGACTGTGTGGAGTTTGCATGTTCTACCCAGTGTCTGCGTGGGTTTCCTCCGGGTGCTCCGGTTTCCTCCCACAGTCCAAAGAGGTACAGGTTAGGTGGATTGCCTATGCCAAATTGCCCCATCGTGTCCAAGGATGTGCAGGTCAGGTGGATTAGCCATGGGAAATGCTGGGTTACAGGGATGGGTGTGGGGGTGGGTTGGGTAGAATGGTCTTTGGAGGGTCAGTGTGGAATCAATGGGCTAACTGGCCTGCTGCCAAACTGTCGGAATTCTGTGATTTCTCTCAGGCCGTTCTTAGAGACATACATTCATTTTTCTCATCTTATTTACCCAACACCAATTTAGTCAGGTGGAAATCCAGAGCAACTGCCTTGAATTTAAAATGTCCACCTTGACAGTTAGATGCCTTCATGGCCCTGGGTTCTCCTCCTTGTCCTCAGCTTTATGACCGACTGAGAACTCTGTATCCATCTCATTCTGACCTGTTGTACATCGCCAATTTCCACTGCTATACTATTGGTGTCTGTGCCTTCTGGTGATGTAACAATGCTGTGACTTTAAGAGGTGTGTTTTGTCCTGGTTTCTTTTACAGAGAGAGATTGGGGGACGGCGCAGACCAGCCGATGTGAAGATAAACAATTTATGAGGCCGTGGGGTTTTTTTTGTTGTGAAGTTAGAATAGTAGAAGCAGGCTGAGTGGGTGTGGTTAAGTTCTCACAGATCCAGGATTTTTAGATTAAGATTTCAGCAGTTGTTTCTGGGGTCTCAGCAGGGTTGGAAGGCAGTGAATCTCTCCCGGCTGCTGTACTTTCTTTCTCTCTCTGAGTATTGTCTTTTGATGTTCGTCCCTCCTGGATTGGAGAACAGCATGTGAGACAAATCTATTTTCTGAATTTGCCAAGGAAAGTGTTTATGGGATGTTACTATATTGGAACAGTTAATTAGTAATAGTTATTCTATCTATTATTCTGTTAAGACTTCCAATGCAGTTAAATTATTCCAAGTTCTTCTTTATTTTGTTGTACTTTAACTACAGCGTTTGAATAAATTGTGTTTTGCCTAATGTTGAGTAGTTTGACCAAACCAATTGCATGTGGAACACAACACTTCATATTTACCTTTAAAATAAAAAAAAGTGAGGGTCTAGACTACTTTCTTCATATATTTTGAGGGGGTCTGGTCTGGTTCATAACAACGATCTCTGAGAGTGCCTCCCTAAACCTCCATCTTTGTACCTCATGTTCATCCTTTAAGATTCTCAAATCTATCCTTGTATCTTCTTGCGAAGTTTGATGTCAATTTTGGTTTATTTTCTAGCAGTCCTTCTGGCTGCCTTTTTTATTCACTCTACGGACATGGGCATCACCGGCTGGGGCTTGCATTTATTGCCCACCCCTATTGCCAAGATAGCAGATACAGACACGGTGGCACAGTGGTTGGCACTGCTGCCTCACAGCACCAGGGGCCCAGGTTCGATTCCACCCTCGCACGACTGCCTGTGTGGAGCTTGCACATTCTCCCCATGTCTGCTGAGTGCTCCGGTTTCCTCCGACAATCCAAAGGTGTGCAGGTTAGACGGACTGACGATGCTAAGTTGCCCATAGTGCCCAGAAATGTGTAGTCTAGGTGGATTAGCCATGGGCAATGCACAGTTTCAGGGAAAGGATAGGGGGATGGGTCTGGGTGGATGCTCTTCGGAGGGTTAGTGTGGACCTGTTGGACCGAATGGCCTGTTTCCACACCGTAGGAATTCTGTGATACCCCTCCAAGCAACTCACTGTTCTGACTTGGAAATATATCGCAGTTGCTTCACTGTCGCTGGGCCGAAGTCCTGAGAAATTGCTCCCTAAGGGTCTAACTACGGCACGTGGTCTACGGCGGTTCAAGAAGGCAGCTCACTGCCATCAGGAGAAGCCACAAACAGGCTCCATTTAAATGCAGGTTGTTTTCAATGCACTCGCCCCTCATACAGTGACTCCTCGGCTCCCTGACAAAGCTTTGTACTATTCTCCTGAAGTCCATGTTACTCCAGAGCAGCTACTCTTCTGGTCACTGGGCCTTCCCTTCTGCAAGAACACCCAGTGGGCCGGCTTCTTTGCAGTGGATGTGGTTACAGCCAAAGGGTTAACCGTGCTGATGCTGCACAATTTCCACAGGATAAGAGCTGGATTACTACTCTGGATGGTCGCTCTGAGCACACACCCAGGCGATGTACTTACAGTCTGTGCCAGCTCCTGCTGCAGCAACCTTTCTCCTACCTGTGTTGGATAGATTGACGTGGACTGCAAGAAAGGCAAGGGGCTCATTGAGATAACAAGCAACATTATCTGTTTCTGCTCTTTAGCCCAATCCTTACACTATCTCCACACCTGTCCAGCATGGAGGAGGGAGCAAGCCGCACTGTTCCTGAGAGGTAGGGAGTAACAGGCTCCTTCATGGTAAGAGGTTCCTGGGAGATCACTGCTCCCTGAAGAGGTTGAATCCAATATGGTTGAATGGTACCATTACAGTTTGTGGGTTTCCCTTCAGTAGATGCTGAAAGCCCCCTCTATCCTACACCATGAACTCAAGGATGACCATTTCAACAAACTCAAGCTGTTACCGGGTTCAGGAAGTCAGGGTAGAGCACTGAGGACAAGGGCGATTTATTGAGAGAGAGGAAACGTAGGGCACACTTTTCGAATGAGTGCAAGGTCACAGAGGGTAGAAGATGGCCAAAGGGGAGAACAGTGGAATAGCTCCTTAAAGAGTCACACAAAACAATGTCGGAAGTGATTCAAATGCAATGATTCAAAGAAAGGCAGAGAACATGAACAGGACATGGGGAAGCACAGATGAATGCATGAAATACACAGGAGTGATAACACTGGAGATGACTTCAATTATTCTGAAAATAGCCCAGGACAATAAGTTCTCAAAATACATATGAAAACCATTTTACCGATGCATTTCTAACTCAATAAGGGAGGACTCGATGCAATTCCAGACACTGAAGTGGGTCAGGTGGATTATGTTTCGGGGAGGGAGCATTCAGGCAACAGTGATCATAATATAATCAGGTTTGGAAAAATTATGTAAAAGGACAATTCAATCAAGTTGATACACGACATAGGTGAGGTCTCATCTGGAGCACTGTGTGCAGTTCAGGTCGTCCTGTTTTAGGAAGGACATTATGAAATTGGAGAGGGTTCAGAAAAGATTTACCAGTGTGCTGCCAGGAATGGAGGGTTTGAGTTACAAAGATAGGCTGGGACAATTTTCTCTGGAGCATGGGAGGTTAAGGGGTAACCTTATAAAGGTTTACAAAATCATTAGGGGCATTGATAAAATGCCCTCAGGTGGGGAAGTTCAAAACTAGAGGGCATATTTTTTATGGTGCAAGGAGAAAGGACATGAGGGGGCAACGTTTTTACACAGAGAGTGGTTCAAGTGTGGAATGAACTGCCAGAGGAACTGGTGGATGAGGTATAGTTACAATATTTAAAACATATTTGGATAAGGACATGAATAGGAAAGGTTTGGAGGGATATGGGCTAAACACAGATAAGTGGTTCTAGTCAGTTTGGGAAGCATAGTTAGAATAGAATCCCTACAGTGTGGAAACAGGCCCTTCGGCCCAACAAGTCCACACCGACCCTCTGAAGACTAACCCACCCAGACCCATTCCCCTACCCTATATTTACCTCTGACTAATGCACCTAACCTACACATCCCTGAACACTATGGGCAATTTAGCACAGCCAATTCACCTAACCTGCACCTCTTTGGATTGTGGGAGGAGACCCACTCAGACACAGGGAGAACGTGCAAACTCCACACAGACAGTTGTCCGAGACTGGAATCCCGGGTGTTGTGAGGCAGCAGTGCTGACCACTGAGCCACCGTGCCACCCCATTGGCATGGACTAGTTGGACTGAAGGGTCTGTTTCCATGCTGTTACGACTCTAGAAACCTGCTAACTGGAACTGGTCTAGGTTGAACTGGAATTAAACATTGGTACCCAACGCAGTCATTCAATAACAGGAGGCCTTTAGAGAGCACGGAGAGTAGCTAAGGGAGAAAGAAAACACATCAAGAACAAACTGAATGATAAATTTGAGGGATTAAAATAACATTGAAAAAGAAAGATGATGAAAGCTTATAGTAGAGAACTGAGCTAAAGAAGATAAAGAAGGACAGAGGATAATTAATAAAAGGGAATAAGATGGACAAATAAAAGGGAAGAGAGCAGATAGTTGGTTAACTCAAAAGGGGCCACAAAGGGTTTTCTAAGTAAATATTGACATTGTAAAAGGACATTCTAGAGAACCCGAGAGGAGATCTCCTTGTGAAAGTTGAGGATACACTGAGCTGGTCCTGAATGAATAGGTCTTCACTGATATAGGGGGTGTTGATAATGTCACAATAAAAGTGGAAGAAATCATAATACAGAGACAGCAAAAAAAAAAAATGAAGCTCACCCTCAAAACAGAAGAACTATCCACATCCTGATGAGACGTACCCTGGCCTAGGAAAAGTGGACATTGTCAAGATTCAGGGCACTGGCTCTGAGGAAAGGTCAAAAAGACTAGGATTGTTTTCACTGGAAAGATGGCGGCTGAGAGGGGTCTTGATAGAGGTCTACAAAATTATGAGAGGTGTAGATAAGTCAATCGTCAGACGCTTTTTCCCACAGTTGAAGTTTCAATTACAAGGGGGCACAGGTTCAAGGGAGAGGGTAAAGTTTAAGGGAGAGAGTAAAGTTTAAGGGAGATGTTCGAGGGATGTTTCTCATGCAGAGAGTAGCAGGAGCCTGCAACGCCAACCAGATGAGGTTGTGAAAGCAGGTACACTGGCTACATTTTAAGAGGCATCTGGATTGTTAAATGAATAAGGAGGGAATGGAGGGATATGGAATGAATAAGGACTGAAGGTTTGATTTTTAGTTTAATTAGGCATGATGACTGGCACAGGCTTGGTGGGCCGAAGGGCCTGTTCCTATAATGTACTTCTCCTTGCTCTTTGTTCTTATTGATAGGTATCTCCAGTACAAAAGTGAGGTGTTTCATTGTTAGAAAACCTCCAGCATTATGTTCCATCCTGGGCATCACACTTTGGGAAGGATAGCAGGGAGTGTAGAGAAGGTGGTTGGACATGTATCGTTTTACAAAATGCTTGACAAATTGCAACAGAGAAGACGGAGGAGCAGATTGGGAGGCAGATTTTGGAAAGGTGCAGAAATAATAGGGTTTTTGTCATGGGTGACTTCAACTTCCCTAATAGTGATTGGAACCTCTTTAGTGCAAATAGTTTGGATGGAGCAGTTTTTGTCAGATGGGTTCAGAAAGGGTTCCTGACTCAATACGTAGATAGGCCGACGAGAGGGGAGGCCATATTGGATTTGGTGCTTGGCAACGAATCATGCCAGGTGTCAGATCTCTCAGTGGGAGAGCATTTCAGTGATAGTGATCACTACTCCATGACCGCTACCATACACATGGAGAGGGATACGAGCATATGGTCTGGGAAAGTATTTAACTGGGGGAAGGGGGAGTTACAATGCTATTAGACAGGAACTGGGACGCCTAAGTTGGGAACAGATGTCATCAGGGAAATGCACAACAGAAATGTGGAGGTTGCTTAGGGAGCACCTGCTGATAGCGCTGGACAGGTTTGCCCCACTGAGGCATGGAAGGGATGGTGGGGTGAAAGAACTTTGGGTGACAAGGGATGTAGAACATCTGGTCAAGAGGAAGAAGGAAGCTAACTTAAGCTGGAGGAGGCAAGGATCAGACTGGGTTCTAGAGGGTTACAAAGTAGCCAGGAAGGAACTGAAGAATGGACTTAGGAGAGCTAGAAGGGGGCATGAAAAAGCCTTGGCGGGTAGGATTAAGGAAAACCCTAAGGCGTTCTACACTTATGTGAGGAATAAGAGGGTTGCCAGAGTGAGGGGACGGCTGATCTGGGATACTGGAGGGAACTTATGCCTGGAGTTGAAGGAGGTAGGGGAGGTCCTTAATGAAGACTTTGCTTCAGTATTCACTACTCAGAGGGACCTTGTCATTTGAGGACAATGTGAAGCAGGCTGATATGCTCAAACAGATTGATGTTAAGAAGGAGAATGCGCTGAAAGTCTTGAAAAACACAAGGATAGATAAATCCCCTGGGCCAGATGGGATATACCCCAGGTTACTAGAGGAAGCAAGGGAAGAGATTGAGGTGTCTTTGGAGACCTTTGCGTCCTCACTTTCTACTGAGGTAGTGCCAAATGATTGGAGGGTGGCAAATATTATTGCCTTGTTCATGAAAGGGAATAGGGATAATCCTGGGAATTACAGACCAGTCAGTCTCACGTCAGTGATGGGCAAAGTATTGGAGAGGATTCTGAAAGACAGGATTTATGGAAAACCATAGTTTGATTAGCGATAGTCAGCATGGCTTTGTGAGGGGCAGGTCATGCCTCACAAACCTTACTGAATTCTTTGAGGATGTGACAAAACACATTGATGAAGGTATAGCAGTGGGTGTGGTTTACATGGATTCTAGCAAGGGGTTTGACAAGGCTTGGTTGGCTCATTCAGAAAGTAAGGAGGCATGGGGTACAGGGAAACCTGTCTTTCTGGACAGAATTGACTGGGCCATAGCAGACAGAGGATGGTGGTAGTAGATGGCAAGTATTCAGCCTGGAGCTTGGTGATCAGTGATGCTCCGCGGGGATCTAGAACATAGAACATAGAACATAGAAGAATACAGCGCAGTACAGGCCCTTGGGCCCTCGATGTTGCGCCGATCCAAGCCCACCTAAACTACACTAACCCACTATCCTCCATATACCTATCCAATGCCCTCTGAAATGCCCATAAAGAGGGAGAGTCCACCACTGTTACTGGCAGGGCATTCCATGAACTAACGACTCGCTGAGTGAAGAAATCTGTCTAAGTATCCATAGTAACACCTTCTGGTCAGAAGAAGTGAGTGAAGTTGAGGGACAAATTGTTCAGAACAAGCTCAGCCATCCAAAAGAGGATGGTAATGGATGGGAACAGTTTGGGTCTCCATTTGAGCTTTTTTATAAATGACTTGGATGAGGAAGTGGAAGGGTGGGTTAGTAAGTTTGCCGATGACATGAAAGTTGGTGAACTTGTGGATAATGTGGAGGACTGTTGTAGGTTGCAACAGGACATTGACAGGATGCAGGAATGAGCTGATAAGTGGCAAGATAGAGTTTAACTTTGAAAAGTGTGAAGTGATTCATTTTGGAAGGTTGAATTTGAATGCAGAATACAGGGTTAAAGGCAGGATTCTTGGCAGTGTAGAGGAACAGAGGGATCTTGGGGTACATGTCGATAGGTCCCAACAAGCAGACAAAACACGTCCAGAAACCCTCGCCACTCTCTCCTACATCAAAGACATCTCGGAAATGACTGCCAGACTACTCAGACCCCTTGGCATCATGGTAGCCCACAAACCCACCAACACACTAAAACAACAACTAATGAACTTGAAAGACTCTGTACAAATAACAAACAAAACTAATGTCATTTACAAAAATACCTTGCAAGGATTGTAAGAAACACTAGATTGGATAAATAGGCAGAAAACTAGCCAACAGGATACATTAACATCGACAAGCCACAAAACGACATGACCCTCTCTCACTAATATCCTTACATACAGATGAGGAAGGACACCACTTCGATTGGGACAACACATCCATCCTAGGACAAGTCAAACAGAGACACGCACGAGAATTCCTCGAAGCATGGTATTCCAACTGGAACTCTATCAATAAGTACATTAACTTGGATCCCGTTTACCATTCCCTGCGAAAAAGAACAGGAAATGACATCACCAACCCAAGGAAACCCAAACACAAAAATAGAAAGCCGACCATGTCACCAGTGCTTCATCTGGAGGCTCACTGATGATGTTACCTAGTATGGTGACGAAACATCTGTAAACAAATCTTCCAGCTCAGTGAGCAAACCTACATCCAGATCCTTCAAAGTTGCCACACAAGTTGATAGGGTTGTTAAGAAGGCATATGGTATGTTGGCTTTCATTTGCAGAGGGGTTGAGTTTAAGAGGCACGAGGTTATGCTGCAGCTGTATAAAGCCCTGGTTAGACTACACTTGGATTACCGTGTTCAGTTCTGGTCACCTCATTATAAGTAAGATGTGGAAGCTTTAGAGAGGGTGCAGAGGAGATTTACCAAGATGCTGCTTGGTCTGGAGGGCAGGTCTTATGAAGGAAGGTTGAGGGAGCTAAGGCTTTTCTCATTGGAGTGAAGAAGGATGAGAGGTGACTTGATAGAGGTGTACAAGATGATGAGAGGCACAGATAGAGTGGATGGCCAGAGTCTTTTTCCCAGGGCAGAAATAGCTCTCACAAGGGAGCATAAGTTTAAGGTGATTAGAGGAAGGTTTAGGGGAGATGTCAAAGGCAGGTTCTTTACACAGAGAGTGGTGGGGTGTGGAATGCACTGCCAGCAGTAGTAATAGGAGAGTCAGAGACATTAGAGACATTTAAGCAACTCTTGGATAGGCACATGGATGATAGTACAATGAAGGGTATGCAGGTTAGTTTGATCTTAGGGTAAGTAAAAAGTTTGGCACAGCATCAAGGGCAGAAGGGCCTGTACTGTGCTGTACTGTACTATTCTATTAAATCGCTGGAATTTTTCAAAGACTTAACTTGTACAGTTGATTGGGGGGAGCCAGTGGATGTGGTTTATTTGGACTTTCAGAAGGCGTAAATAAAGTGCCATATGAGAGATTAGTGTGTAAAGTCAAAGAATGTGGGATTTATGGTAGTCTACTGGCATGGATAGAGAACTGATTTACAGACATGAAACAAAATTGCAGCCAGTAACTAGTAAGGTCCCACAGGGATCAGTGCTCGGGCTCCAGCTATTCCCAATACATATTCGTGATTTAGATGAGGGAACTAAATGTAAATATCTTCAAGCTTGCAGATGACACTAAGCTGAGTGGACGGGGTACCAGTGAGGAGGTGCTCCAGGGTGGTTTGGAGACATTGAATGAGCCACAGATGAAATATGAACTGGATAAATGTGAGGTTACCCAGTTTAGCAGCAAAACCAGGAATGGTGATAGGTTGGAAATGGGGAGTTGCAATGGGACCTGGGTGTCGCTGAAAGTCAGCGCGTGGAGCAGCGGGCGGTGAAGGAGGTAAATGGTACTTTGGCCTTCATAGGGAGAGGATTCGAGTCCAGGAGCAGGGATGTCTTGCTGCAAATGGACACAGCCCTTGCTGAGACCACACCTGGTGTATTGTGTGCGGTTTGGGTCTCCCTGTCTGAGGGAGGATGCTCTGGTTACAGAGGGAGCGTGACAAAGGTTTACCAGACTGGTTCCTGGGATGGCAGGACTCACCTCTGAAGACAGACTGGATCAGATATGACTGGATTTTAGACAACTGAGATGGGTTCTCATTTTAAAAAAAATTATAAAATTCAAAAAGGACTTGACAGGGGGAATGCAGGAAGGATGTTCCTGGTGACTGGGAAGTCAAGAACCAGGGGTCACAGTCTATGGATATGGGGTAGGCCATTTCGGACTGAGATGGGGAGAAATGTCTTCACCCAAAGAGTGGGGAGCCTGTGGAATTCTCTGTCACAGAAGGAGGTTGAGACCAAAACATTGAATGTATTCAAGAAGGAGATAGATACGGTTCTTCGGCCTAAAGGGATCAAAGGATATGGGGAGAAAGTGGGAACAGGGGGCTAAGTTGGATAATCAGCCATGATCATACTGAATGGGGGAGCAGGCTCAAAGGGCCGTATGGCCTACTCAAATTCCTAGTTTCTACATTTCTATGAGATGTACAGGGGTCGCAGCAGGGATGAGGGACTTGAGTGATGTGGAGGGAATAGGTTTTTATTTAATTCCTTCACAGACCTGGTCATCTCATGCAAGGCTCACACTTGGCATTCGCTAATTGTCTGTTACTGTGGCAACCCACATGGACAAATTACAGTTCCACTGGGACGTACAAACATTGTGACCCAGCGACACTGAAGGAACGGTGATACATTTCCATGTCAGGATGGTGAGTGGATTGGAGGGGAACTTGCAGATGGTGCTATGTCCACGTATCTGCTGCCCTTGGCCTTCCACATGAAAGGTGTCATGGGTTAGGAAGGTGCTGTCTAAGGATCTTTGGTGAATTTCTATAGTGCATGTTGTGGATAGTACGGCTGCTACTGAGCGTCGGTGGTGGAGAGAGTGGATACTTGTGGATGTGGTGCCAATCAAGCGGGCTGCTTTGTCCTGGATGGTGTTGAGCTTCTTGTGTGCTGTTGGGGGCTGTACCCATCCAGGCAAGTGGGGAGTAACCCATCACACTCCTGAGTTATGCCTTGTAGATAGTGGACAGGCTTTGAGGAGTCAGGAGGTGAGTTACATGCCCCAGAATTCCCTGCTTTTATATTTATCAAGTTGGTTCAATTCGGTTTCGGTCATTGTTAACAACCCCTCCTCTTAGAATGCTCATGGTGGAGGATTTTGAGCTGGTTATGATTGAGTATCAAGGACAGAATGCCATTGCCTGGTACTTGTGTGTGGTGTAAATATTACTCACCACTTATCCACCCAAACCTCAATCCTGCCCAGGTCTGACTGCGTACTGGCACGATCTGCTGTAGTACCTGAGGAATTACGAATGGTGCTGAACATTGTACAATCATCAAGGAACATCCTCACTTCTCCCTGGGTGTGACTCCAACCCCACGGAGGTTCCTCCCATGATTGCCACCAACTCCGGTTTTTGCCACGGTCCCTTGATGTCACACTCGGTCAAAAGCTGTCAATGACGATCACTCTCGTTTGGACCAAGACTGAAAAGAAAGGTCAGGAACGGAGTAATTCTGAGCAACCATGTCATTGCTGAGTAAGTGTCGTTTGATAACACAGTGACAACACCTTCCAGTATTTAGCTGATGGATATCAGCCAATGGGCTCGTAATAGTTCAGGTCGGATTTGTCCTGCTTTATGGGGATAGGACACTTCTGAACTATTTCCAACTCCTCCAGTGCTGTAATAGCACTGAAACAGTTTTGATGGAGACCCGGTAAAGTTTGGAGCACAATTCTTCAGCACTGTAACCATCAGGATCCAAAGTCTTCACCGTACGCCATGCCTTCATCCACTGGGTGGTATCACTTGAACTGAATCGAATTGGCTGAAGACTGGCATCTATGATCTTCATTCACAGGATGCGGGCATCGCTGACCAGGGCAGCATTTATTACCCATCCCTAACTGCCCCAAAGGGCAGTTAAGAGTCAACCACGTTGCTGTGGGTCTGAAGCCACATGTAGGCCCGACCAGGTAAGGACGGCAGTTTCCATCCCTAAAGGACATCAGTGAACTAGACGGGTTTTCCAACAATCGATTCACGGTCATCATTAGACTCTTGATTCCAGATTTTCAATGAATTCAAGTTCTACCGTCTGCCAAGGCAGGATTCGAACCCAGGTTCCCCAGAACATTACCTGGGTCTCTGGATTAACAGTCCAGCAATAATTTCCCGAGGCCATCACCTCCCCCTGTGATGCCAGGAATCATTGGAAGAGGCCGAGATGGATCATCCACTCGGCACTTCTGGCTGAAGATGGCTGCCAATGCTTCAGCCTTATCCTTTGCGCTGGTGTGTTGGACTCTTCCATTATCGTGGATGGGGGTGATTGCAGAGACACCTCCTGTTCGTTTTCAGTTGTCCACCACCGTTCACAGTTTCTTGTGGAGATTGCAGAGCTTAGATCTGGTCCGCCGGATATCGCACACACAGTTCTATTTGCGCTGTTGAGCGTGCACGCGGTGTTGGAAACTTCACAAGACTCACTTCCAAGTCCTGACATTGATTCCTCATTGAATCGGAGCATTTGGGTCAATGAGGGATGGCATGGAGCACGTGCTTCCAGACTGTGGTAGAATACAATTGTGCTGATGCTGATGGCCCACAGTACCTCAGGAATGTGAATTACAATATCTGAGTTGATTCCCTCCTATTGAGCTCAGTGATAGCTCCACACAATATGGCTTCCTCAATATCAAGGCGGGACTTTGTGTCAACAAGTGCAGACACGCTTGGAGCTCACTGAGGGTGCAATCGAGGAGGAGTTTCCCTTTTCTTGGTTTCCGCACCACCTCTTGCTTGGGATGAGGGGGGGGTCTGCCCTGCGAGGAGAGGCAGAGTGAATTGGGCCGATTTTCCCTGGAGTCTAAAAGACCGTGAGGTGGCCTTGCGGAGATTTACCAACAAGGCTGGCCCCTTTGCTGTGCCAAAGCCTGGTCGGCACACCTTCGCAGGGGCAGAGCAGCACGACGGCAGCCCAAGACCCAAACACTTCCTTTCCACTCCGCAGCCACACTGCGGGGGCGCCGCTGGGCAGGCCACCTTTGGGGAGCGCCAGGTTAGGCAAACGCCTACTTGTGGTGATTGTGAAGAATGTCCGTGGGGGCCTGGATCCCACGTCACCAGGTGAGAGATTCTGCAGTCGCTGTTACGTCACGCTTCTGTGGGATCTTGCTGTGCGTGCGTCGACTGCTTTCGAGCAGCGACGCTATTGCAAGGAAGTACTTGATTGCAGTTGACGCACGCACAGAACCTATCACCCGGTGACGTTTTCGCGAGGGATCCATTCCCCACGGAAATTCTTCACAATCACCGCAAGTAGGCGTTTGCCTAACCAGGCGTGCCTCTTGCACGATCCGATCACCCACCCGCCTGCCGGTGATCTGCGCCGTCGCTATGACAACGGTCCCCTTGGGATGCCCTTTCGGGATCAGTCGGTCGTGCTCCTGAAGGGAAGTTCTGCCTCCGCCAGAGCCTCTGCGTCATAAGGTGGGGAGCAGAGCCGGGCACCCCTGCCGCTCGCTTCATTGGCGAGGGGTGCTGTCCGCCCCAGGTGAGGTCCGGGTGCGTGCCACAGGAAGAACTCTTCACGCTGCGGGTACTGTCCCTGCAGCAGGAAACACTGAAACAGAGACAACAGGAGCAGGAGTAGGCCATTCAGCCCTTCGAGCCTCCTTCCCCATTCAATATGATCATGGCTGATCATCCAAATCAGCCCCCTGTTCCCACTTTCTCCCTGAACCCTTGGATCCCTTTAGTCCTAAGAGCGATATCTATCTCCTTCTCGACCCACTTTCTGTGGCAGAGAATGCCTCAGGCTCCCTCACTCTCTGGGTGAAGACATTTCTCCCCATCTCAGTCCGAAATGGCCTACCCCTTAGATTTTGACCCCCACTTTTGGACTCTCCCACGATCAGCAGCATCCTTCCTGAGTTGACCCTGTTACGTCCTGTTAGAATTTCACAGGTTTCTATGGGACCTCTCCTCAATCTCCTTAACCCCAGTGAATATCGTTTGAACTGTAGGGGTTGGGAATTGGTTCCATGTCCCAGATTTGGCCCTGAGGACAGGAAACACAATCACCCGACGAGACTTCCACAGGAACCTGACCCTCCATTGTCATAGCGCCCGGGGATCCCCAGCCCATTTATTGAAACGGGTCAAGATTCCGGGCCCAGCAGCTTGAGAGGAGCTGCAGGCCAAAGTGGGGCGGGGGGGCAAGCGCGGTACTAAGAGGGCCCTCCAACATAGCACCCTCTCACCAATGCCTTAGACCTATGTCCTCTAGTTTTGGATTCCGCTACCCGAGGGAAAAGACCTTGGCTGTTCATCCTAGACATGCCTCTCATGATTTTATAAACCTCTATAAGGCCACCCCTCAGCCTCAACGCTCTAGGGAAAACAGCCCCAGCCTATTTAGCCCTCCAACCCCCGCAACATCCTTGTAAATCTTTTCTGAACCCTTTCAAGTTTAGCACCTTTGCTATAGCAGGGAGACTCGAATTGAACACAGTATTCCATAAGTGGTCTATCCAATGTCCTGTACAACCACAACATCTTGAATTTAAAATCCATGTTCCCTGGACCTTGCACCTCCTTATCTCTGCCAACTCCTCCAATCCCATGAGCCTTTGAGGCAGCCTTTTATTCCGGCCTCTGATGTATCCCTGACTCCATACTGCAGCCCCAGGCTCTGGAAGCCCTCTCTGCTTCTCTGCTCCCCCAGACATTCCTTCAAAACAAAATTAACAAGACTCCTGGGCCAGGATTGTGGTGACCCAACCGAATATCTCCTCACATGCTTCACCGCATCACACTCGGTTCCTTAATACTCTGCTGAAGTGCTTCGAGGTGATTCATACTGTTGGAGGCGTTGTAGAAATACAAGTTGTTGTTGTCGTGGTAGGGCACCCCTTCGATCTCATCAACTCCAACAACTCCAGATCGCAGCAACCTCTTTCGGTCAGGCACTGGGAATTTTCCTGAGTTTACAATATCTTGAGGAGCCTGTTTTGTTTCTGTTCTTTCTTCTCCTTACGCCTTTGCCCATCTGGCCTTTTCATGGACCTTCCCTTTCGTTCCTAGTGACTTCCCCTACACCCCTCCCCCCCACCTTTGCCTCAGAAAGTGCAGGAGGGGAAGGCAGAAGGAGGCCAATCAGCCTCTCAGTCTTAAATATGATGCTGCCTCTGCTGTTTCCTGATGTAAAGAATCCCAGTGATTCGCAGCGTTCTGAGTGAATGGAAATAATCTTCTCCATTCAGAATTTGTTTGTCAAGGTACCACATATTAGGCTAGTAAAGACAACAAGAGCCCATGGTGTTATGGGTAGTATATGAACATGGACAGAGGATTGGCTAACTGGTAGACAGAGAGCTGGGATAATAGAGACATTTTTCAGGATGGCAATCTGATAACTAGAGCCGCAGAGTTCAGTGCAATATATATATACATATGACTTGGATGAGGAATTGAACGTTCCATTGGCAAGTCTGCAAATGACTCAGAAATAGGTAAGGCGGCAAGCGTTGAGGAGGACTCCCGGACTCCACAAACGGATGCAGACGTGTTAAGCGAGCGGGGCAAAAAGATAAATGGAATATAATGTGGGGAGGAGTGAGGTTATACACTTTGGCAGCAAGAATAGAGGAGATCGATATTATTGAAACGGAGAAAGACTGCAGAAAGCTGTGGAGCAGAGGGATTTCAGATCCCTTGTGGGAACACTAGCATCCCAGTTCGGCACATAATAGGGAAAGCAAGTGTAATGTTGATCTTTATTACAAAGAGAATGGAAAATAAAAGCAGGGAGGTACAGCTAAAACTGTACAAGGCACGAGTCAGAGCAGAGCTGGAAACTAAGGGAGGATATGCTGGTATTGGAGGCAGGCCAGAGAAGGTTCACTCGGCTGATCCTGGGTACGGAGGGACTACCTTATGAGGAGAGGCTGAGTAGGTTGGGTTTGTGCTCAGTGGCGTTCAGAAGAATGAGGGGAGACCTTATTGAAACATGCAAGATTCGTGGGGCCTTGACAGAGAAGATGCGGTCAAGTTATTTCCCCTCGTGGGGCAGTCTCGGACCAGAGGGTATAATCTCAGAAGAAGGGCTCGTCCACTTAAGACAGAGATGAGGAGGGATTCCTTCTCTCAGATCGGAGCGAATCTGTGAAGCTCTTTACTGTGGCAGGCTGAGGAGGGTGGATCAGTTGGTGTATTCCGGTGAAAGCTCACCCAGTTGCGAGATTGTTCTTGTCCTGCTGTGTGTTCCTGACGGTTTCCCATTTTAATCCATCGTCGTAACTCCACCTGCCTCCCCTCCCCTCAACAGCACCACCACACCCCCCCACCGAACCCATATCCTAAACCATACAGAGTCCAACACTTAGCCACAAGAAGATCACAGCCTCCTCTCTTCAGCTGACCTTCCGGTAGACCCTTGCCTCCAGACCAGAGGGGGGCCTTTACAAAAGGCCTTGGGCCATGAAGGGCCCATGGAGCAGTCTCCTCTCTCCGTAAGGACAGAGCGCCCCGAGTACCGTGTGGAGTCCGGAAAGCAGGATCAATCCCTTTCCCCAAATCTCCTCACCACTGGAACCCCTAACCCTGCCGTGGCCCCTGCACTGACCAAGGCCTCTCAGAGGGGAATAAATGGACAGGGAAAAGGAGGGGGGGAGGGAGTGAAAGAGGAACAGTGTGGGGGTGGGGGGAATACAGGAGGGGAGGAAGACAGGAGGAGGAAGAGAAGAGCTAGAAACAGGAGAAGGGAGTTTGGGTTTGCGATTACATAGGCCAATGTCAAACATGAAGGGAGAGCATGATGTGGGAACAAGAGTCTGACCTACTGTCTCAGAATCAAGGCCCTCAAAGTGTCGGGACAGGAATGAAGCAGTTAATTCTTTATGTCGGGTTGAATTTCCACTTGAGGTTGGATGGGAGCTGGCTGGGGTTCCAGAAGGAGGCATTCCTGTAGATGCCTGCAGACATCGGACCCGTCTCTCACACACACTGAAACCCTGAACCTCTTCCAAGCGCCATGTGAGTGTGGGGGGGGGCACTCCTCCTGGAAGGGGGAAATCACATCCCCTTCACCGACATCTCCAACAGGCGGCACACAGCTCAGGCGGCGACGGTTGTCCACGGCGACGCCTTCGGGTCCTTTCCTAGCGTTGCCCTGGTAACCAGAATGCATCCCAGGGAGAACGATCCAGTGGTTTACCAGATGTTGGCTGGGCAAAGCAGTGAAACTTAACATCAAAACACACAGAAGGGCCGTTAAAATCAGCGACTCCGGTTAGTTCACTAATCCAGCAGGGATCGACCACGCATACCTATCCGAAAACAAAATGGCTTCTATCCAAAAGGAGCACAACATTTCTCTGTTAATGAGAATGCAGAGCGTTGCTGTCAAGTCTGAAAAGTGAGGTTGAAAGGTAGGATTGTACAGAGATAGATACATGCTAATATCTCTACAATATGCACAGTCATTTATAACCTCTGTATGTATCCATACACACATAGATATATAGAGACACAATTACATATGTGCACTTATTAAACACACACACACACCAGAATCTTGTCACGGCTTGCCTGTAGGCTGCATCTTTCTGTCGTACCAGGAGCCAGTCAGGCAGTGGAAAGGCCACCCCCAGGGACCGAGGTCCCAAGACCTGCCCAGCCACAACTGCCAGCCAATCACAAGCCAGCAACTGAGAAGGTGGTGGCTGCTGCTGAAGTGGCAGGGACTCCCCACTCCCATAATGAAGCGAGCTAGGGTAGGTCATGTCAAGTGGGGATTTGGCAAGATGAGACATCCACTTCCTCAACCAGGGGTCTGAGCGAATTCAATCGAAGGGCCCAAACTCCCCACCTGCTCCATTAGTGTTGACAATAGGTTAATACCAGTAGCCGCAGGATGAAGCATTGAACTGATCATTATTGCTCTCACCTGGGAGCAGGTAAGGCAAAGTGGACGGGAGAAGTTAAGTATGCCACACCCAGCTTAATTAAATGCCTTCCCTTGCCTCCATGTGACCTTGGATGGCCGTGGCATTGAACAGCTCAGAAACAAAAGGGCAAAAAGAAAGCTTAATTGGCTTGCTGCTGGGTTTCAGCCTCTGTTTTCTGTTTGGCAGTTTGCTGAGAATTTGGATGAAAGAAAGCAGGCTGCACTCTCTCAGAATGGAACTGTTTTCAGTTTGGCTGCCCTCACACAGACCCTGGTGTTGAAGCAGGTCTCCAGAGAGTACAGCAGATACTGTGTCACTGTGAGTGTTGTACAGTTGAGGCGGGGACAATGAGGGATTGTGGACACAAGACCTACCACTGCCATTTCAAGGCTGCCAAAGTCCACTCATTCAAAGGATCATTGAAGGGAGTCCCTGGGGATTCTGGGCTATGGTTAGTGTCCTCTCCAAAGTGCGGGAGGGCTTGTGGATATATATCTTGTTGGTGGTAACTGTGTAAAACCAAATTCAGTTGCTGGTGAATGTGAACCAAGGACTGAAATGTTCAAGTGGGAAATGAAAGATGTTCTAAAGTGGAGGCCAAGTTGGAAACACATGACGTATGATGTGCTTCCATATTTGTTTGGAATATAATATGAGCGTATTTGAGGTTTGTCCTCATGCCCCTGTAAACTGTCTGAATGGTAGGGTTTTGGGCCAATTGCTCCTCTCCCTTATAAAATTGCTGTCTCTTGTATGCAGCTGTAAATGTAACTGTTTGTTTGTTTGTTGTAAACTGTTTTTGTAATTTGTTTAATAACTGGAATTTGTTTAATAAATAATATAACTGGAAAAAAAAATATAATGTGAGCGTTTATAACTGTGCAAGGTATGTCATTGTTATGTTGATTATCTGAAGTGAATTTTTTTCTTAATATTTACAAAATAACAAGATTAGTTAGTATTAATTATGAATTATTGTTTGAATTATGGTGATTTGAATTGGTTTGTTACAGTACAGGTATTAAAAAGAGAAACCCAGTCCGTTGGTTTCCTCTCGGTTGGCTTCTTGGGGATTTCTTGGAAAAAGTATCATCCTCAGTGAAAAAGATTTGGACAGATACAATCCCACTGAGCCGCAGACACACACACACATACACACTCTCGCACAAACACACAGTTCCAGACATACACACACACACAAACTCACATACGCACACAGTCACAGAAATACACACAGGCACACTCACAAACACAAATGCACACTCTCTCTCACACACACACACACACAAACACATACACACTTACAGACACACACATTCATACACCTACAGACGTGTACATGTGCGCGCACACGCGTGCACACACACACACACACATACATGTGCACACACACACAAAGCAGAAGCATATATACAGACATACACACAGTGACACACACACACACACACACACATATTACACAAAGGACATAAGAAACATTTCAAATCCACCGCGACCCAGACGGGTGGCAGGAAAACCAGCCAGGCCCCTGCCCCTCAACCATCATTGCAGCAACCATCATGCTCACTCTTAATTTGCCTTTAAGCACAGCTCCAGAAACCCGGTGGATGCACGGGACGGCAAACTAAGGCCTAATCCGACGTGGCTCAGTTGTTTTGGTTTTGGTTTGGTCACCTTTTAGGTTCTGTCCAGCCCACCGCCATCCCCAACAAGCCATCAGCTGGGGAAAACAAGCCAACAATGAAGCAGGACCCTTTCCCCTGCCCCGATTCCATCTGCCCACCCTTGGCCACCCGCTGCCCCCCCCTTCCTGGGCACCCTCGCTCCCGCACAGCTGTGAGACTGGTGTTGCTTTGGCAGTCTGAGGTTTGTGATCACGGTAAAGAGGATGAGCCCTCCCCTCCATCTGAACTCTCCACTTCCCGCTGGCTGGTAGACATCCTGAGGGGTGCGGTTGGTGTCACCAGTCATTGACCAATCCAAACAGTTGGCTGTGCCACTTTCTGGGAGCTCTGTGCTGAGACAGCCTCGCCTTCACTATTAGGCCTATCCAAACCCGTATGTACACGGTTAGAGTAGCACTCTGCGACTGGAGGACACCATCTTTGCTGCCACACACTGTCTCCCAGATTTACAGTGTTTTCAGCATCTCCTTCAAACCTAACTCTTTGGTCACCTGTCCCTCACTCTCTTTTCACGGTTCGGTGTCAGACTACATGCCACAGAAGGGAGATGCAGCCGCTCGACAGAAAGGAAATGTTCGAGGGGAAAACAGGGCCAAGAATGGTGGTGTGGTGCAGACAGCAGCGTCTGAGAGAGGCCAGAAGAACCTTCTAGAAGGCGGGGCGAGCTTTCATGCCCATCGGATCCTTTTGCTACCCAGAAGGTGACAGAGAAGAGCGAGGTCAAGGAGGGCAGTGGGTTACGTCCATCTTGTCAGCTGGGAGAACTGAAATAATATCCAGAAATCAGGTGCAAGTGGTGGTTCAGTCTCTGAACACACTGAAGGGAGCACTGACTGAGTTCTCACTCGCAAGGTTCACCTTTGGCAGTAAACCTGCCTTCATTGCCCCTTTCCTGTCAGACTCCAAGATGGCCGCCAAGGCCTCCAGAGACAGCGCTGGAGGAAAAGGACCCGGACGGTAGCAGGGGGGGTGGGAGACATTGTCATGTTGAGGTACTTGAGCAGCTCGAATTGTTTTTGAGAAAAGGGTGCAGGCGAAATTTAATCTTCGCGTTCAAGATGACGATGAGTGAAGACGGGGAACTGCACTTCAATTTAAACCCCTCCCTCTTTCCCTACCCTTCTCCTGTCTGGTTACTGCAGTCCCCCCCCCTAGTGGGCAGTGGTGTTAAATTGTTAAAAGGATTAAAAATTAGTCATCGGGAGAAATTGCTCTCTGTAGGGTCAGTAAACAGAGGGCAAACAGAGTCAAGATAGCTGGTGAAAGACTGAATAGAAAGAACAGTAGATTGTTGTAATTTGGAATGCATTGTCTGAATTATAGGAGTGGGTTTAAGGGTGACTTTCAACATTTTTTTTAAACAAGAAAATAATCTGGGGGAAAAGAAGGGAGGTGGAACTAATTGTCACAGAAGGTTACGGTATTACTTAGATCTGACACCAGGTCAGTCTCTAGCGTGATGTCCGATTCTGGGCACTAGACAAAGGTAGTCATGAAAGCCTCAAAGGGTGCAGGAGAGACTTACTGGACAGCTATCAGCAACGAGGGATGCCAAAGACACGGTTGATTGGACTTGTTCTCCTTAGAGACTCTGAGGAGAGTTGACAGAGCTGCCCGCTGAGGCCTTAGACAGGGAAGTAGTTTACAACGCCTGAATGAGGAGACGTGAGGCAAAGTTGCTTTCCACAAGGAGTGGTTAAGATTTGGAATGGCTCCCCCCCCAGGTAGGGCGTTGCGTTCCAATTCAAGAGACAACTTCAGAAAGGGATTGGGATTCACACCCAAACAAGAGAAATTGCAGGAATGTGATGGAAGAGTGGGATTGCTCTCCGAGAATAGCCAGCACCAATGTGGTACGAGAAATGGCTTCTTCCTGGCACAGGTATGGAGGGCTGAATGGCCTCCTTCAGGCTGGGAGTTCAGTTATATCACTGGCCGTGGCATTCTCAAACCTCCTCAAGGCACTTTCGGTCTCATGAATAATTGAGATCTTTCGGAAGTGCAGCGATTGTCACATGGGCAAACCAAATTTTGTTCAGCAAGATCCCATGCACCAGAGGCGATGAGACGAGCTATTCTGCTCTTTGCGGTGTTCGTCAAGGCTGTGCAGTCAATCTGGATTACTGTTTGAGGGGGTCAAAATGTGCAGGGGACATCACTGCAATACCATATGTTCAAAGCAATGAACCTGCAATAAGGTTGAATCCAGGGACATTATTGTAAGAGTTCCTCTCATCCAGTCTTCTTAAGGTCCTTTAGCTGTGACCTCTGCACCCCAACGTAAGGCTTGAGACAGCGTTCAGGCAGTGGAGTGGGCAGTCCCAGCCTCCAGCAGGACCTGGACGCCATGTTCACTTGAGAAGACAACAGTCGGGTCCTTCAGCGCTGGACCGATAGCAACTTGACCCCCCACCACCGACCCTGTGGCACTCAGGCAGCAACACTATCGCCTTGGGTTTAACCAGATCAGTGCATCAGCGGGAGGTCCTGGCATGGAGAATGCTAACCAGCTCCTCTTCAGCGCAGCCCAACACAACGCCTGTCACCGACTCTCAATAGGCAGTGCTGCAATGACAGACAGGAGGCGCTACACCATTCCGGACAGAGCGGCCCATCTGCCTGGCATCCCACCTCCCCGAACCGGGCCCAGTTTCCTGAGCTGGTCTTTTCTCAGGTGCTCCCCCATCTCCCTTCTCTCCCCCCCCCCCCCCCCCCCCCCCCCCCCGCGCCTTTCTGGGGGGTTTGACAGAGGCCAGGTGAGAGACCCACGGGCAGAGAAGAGCCACCCGAAGCCGGGAACTACAAAAGGTCAACAGACACACAACCAGGAAAGAGCGGAGATAACCGGATTGTGGAAGGGGGTGCAGATTTGACAGGGGACAGATGCCCCGCGGGGGGGGGGACGGCGATGGTGGATGACCCTCGCAGGCCGTCACCTAGAGACTTTGTAATCCAGCCTGGCTCCTGACTGAATGCTGACGGTGGGGGGAGGCAGCAGTGTCTGCAAACTCGTCCTTCGGGTGAAACGCTGAGCTTGGGTAAATGCTGACGGTCCCATTTGGAGAGGCCCATTGGCACCAGGTTAACTGGTTAGCCATCTCAGTGCCCAAGAGCGGTTGCTGCCACTGAACCTCAATCTCGAGAAAGCTCCCTCAATGCAGGCCCCTCTCACGCACGACGAGGCTGCCTCTTGGGCAGGGCCTGCCGAGATCGCAAGGGCTTCTGCATCTACAGGGTCGGGTTCGGAAACCCGCGGGGATCCTACACGCTTGCCGACGAACCGAGAGGGCAGGCCAGCCCTGTGGGAGCAGCTGGGCCTAGGTGGTGGTTACTCAGTAACGCTGCAGTTACCGGGCCCAGTTTCTGACCCTGACTGGGAAAGCAGCAACAGTCTGTCCAGCTGTGCGGGGGTGGGGGGGGGAGGCGAGTGTAATCCATCGCCCAGAACAGCCTCCCCTTTCTCCCACCCACCCACTTCCGAAATAGCATTGGCCCGTTTACCAGGTGCCGTTGAATTTAAACGACAACTCCGACTGAATTACGATGGTGCCCAAGCTGAAAGGTCATTTCGCATTGCAGCCACTGTCTGCCTGCGACTAATGGAAGCAGTCCCGGTGCAAGAACCATCGGTTAACCCATCGGCTCTTGCAACGCGCCAACAGCTTCCCAACTTTAGGATTTAAAGACGTCAATCCAATCCCTGCCCCTCTCGGAATGTCGGGCCCCACCCTTGGAGCCAGCTGCCTATCCGCAGCGATCCGTTGGGTGCACCCAGGCCCGTGATTGCGAGGTGGACCGCAATGACCATTGACCTTCCAGCTTCTTCAGTGAGGAGGGGTTTGGAGATGTCCTTGAGGGGTTGGTGCGAATTGGGAGCGTCTGATTTAGCGTCTGGCTGTGCAAAGTGGCCCATAGCACTCACCAGTGGAGGTGGGAGTGGACGGGGAGTTGGCTTGGCTTCCTTGAGCTGTCACGTTTGTCACAGTTACCGCCGTTTTGGCGGCGTACAGATTTGCCTCCTCCTGGAACTTGCCTATGTTTTTCTTGTAGCGGATTCGCTTGTTACCGAACCAGTTTGATACCTGCAGGGGTGACGGGGGGGGGGGTTTGTGAGGGAACAGGGTTGGGATTGGGAAAGAGACACAAAAGGAAGTGAGGGTCGTTACATGGACACACCGAGGGTGACCGAAGTTCACAAACTATAACACAAAGGCTGTGTGTTGCACACTTTCATATCATAGCGCCTGCCTCTGACACAGCGGAGTGGATCCACTTGCTCCATTTCGGGGTTGACTTATGAAAATGGCTCAACTGACACTTGAATCTTTGATCGGATGAATACCTTTTATTTTTTTTGGCAAGTCCAGTTTCAACAATTATTTCCAGTCATGTATTAGTCACGTTATCTGCATACCCTGTGCCCTTCCCCTTTGAAATGTGCGACTCTTGCAATTCTGTCCTGATGGATGGAAGGTGAAAAGCCATGTTTTCTTTGCTCATCAATTCTGTGCAGCCGTATAACTTCAAGCTAACCTCCTAGTTCCTGCTAGGTAGGGGCTCCTGAAGACTTCTGATTGTAACTTCATCTGATGATATTTAGTCATAGAGATGTACAGCATGGAAACAGGCCCTTCTGTTCAACTCATCCACGCCGACCAGATATTCAAAATTAATCTAGTCCCGTTTGCCAGCATTTGGCCCATATCCCTCTAAACCTTTCCTATTCATATACAAAGTTCTAATTGTGCCAGCCTCCACCACTTCCTCTGGCAGCTCATTCCACACACGCGCCACCTTCCGCGTGATAAAAGTTACTGCTTTGGTTCCTTTTAAATCCTTCCCCTCCCACCCTAAACTTATGCTCTCTAGTTTTGGACTCCCCTATGCATGTCCCTCAGGAGTTTTATAAACCCAGCCTCCGATGCTCCAGGGAAAATAGCCTCAGCCTCTCTTTATAGCTCACCCCCCTCCAACTCTAGCATCATCCTTGACAAACCTTTTCTGCACCCTTTCAAGTTTCATAACATCGTTCCTAACACATGGAGAACACAACTGAACGCAGTACTCTAAAAGTGACCCAACCATTGCCCTGGACAGCCACCACATGACCTCCCAACTCCTATACTCGATGCAATGGTCTATTATCATTGCATTAGCTGACCCTGATTTGGTTTATGACCGATGGGAAGGAGGTTACAGAGTACTGGCACAGCCCAACAATGTCCTGTCCACTGCCTTTGCTAAACTGTCTTTTAACCTCAAAGACAAACACAATGTGCTGGTCAGCACTTACCTCTTCCCTAACATTGCTTAAAACATTATCTGGTCATTTTTGCTTGCCATTGCTGGTTGAGGGAAGATGCTGCCTACGAATTAGCTGCACTTTCACCTACACCACAGCTGCAGAAGCGCTATTGAAAAGAGAGATATGTTGCTGAAGCTTTTTGTTAGGATCGATTCAAGAATGCCAAACTTCAAACCTTCATAACAACTTCTCCGACAGGTGAACAGGATGCTGATTGGTTGGCAAGTCATGGTTCATTTACATTCACTAGAAGCAACATGCATTTACAGATGGCTGCCCGTTCTCTGCAAACATAAGGGATATGTTCAAGCCTAGTGCTCTTGGACAGAACTTCAATTCCCCAGGAGCCTGTGATTAGCTTTGCCTAGCCCATGGCAAGTTCTTGGCCAATCAGAGTAAACTTGCCAACCAATCAGCACCCTTTACCTCTGGGGGGTATAAATCGTTATGTTGGTTTGAAATTTGGCATTCTTGCATCGGTCCTGATGAGTGCAAGATGAAATACATACATACATACATACATACATACATACATACATACAGATGTACAGCATGGAAAAAGACCCTTCAGTCCAACCCATCCAGGCCGACCAGATATCCCAACCCAATCTAGTCCCACCTGCCAGCACCCAGCCCATTTCCCTCCAAACCCTTCCTATTCATATACCCATCCAGATGCCTCTTAAATGTTATAATTGTACCAGCCTCCACCATATCCTCTGGCAGCTCATTCCATACACTGAACCCTTTCAAGTTTCACAACATCGTTCCGATAGGAAGGAGACAAGAATTGCACACAATATTCCAACAGAGGCCTAGTCGACATCCTGTACAACTGCAACATGACCTCCCAGCTGCTGTACTCAATACTCTGACCAATAAAGGAAAGCATACCAAACGCCTTCCTCACTATCCTATCTACCTGCGACTCCACTTTCAAGGAGCTATGAACCTGTACTCCAAGATCTCTTTGTTCAGCAACACTCCCTAGGACTTTACCATTAAGTGTGAAATACCTTGATAGTGAGTCTTTCTTTCCAACAAAATTTACATCCTGTGCTTCAAAACTGCTTCACTGGCTGCAATCCGCTTTGAGATATGCTGACGTAGTGCAAGGCACTATATCAATGCAAAGTCTTTCATTTGTGATTGCTATTTGTCCTCTAGGAGGGAACTCTGTTAAGCTGCAAGGTATGTGCTATTTGAATTACAATACAGCAGAGAGTGTGGGCTGCTAATCAGAAGCAAACAGGGTTTGAATTGGAATACTAATCCCTAGCAGTGCACGGTTTATAGATTCAGGAACAACTCGAGTTGCAGAAGAGAATCTGAACTGTGATGTAAAGCTGGTGGAACATAAGGCCAATGGCATTGAAATGCACCCCGGCTTTCAGGTGGGACAGTTAGTGCCACTTAGAATCCCTACAGTGTGGAACCATTTGGCCCAACCAGTCCACACTGACCCTCCGAAGAGTAACCCAGCCAGACCCATTCTCCCACTACTCTACATTTACCCCTGATTGATGCACCTATCCTGCACATCCCTGAACACTACGGGCAATTTAGCGCTGCCAATTCACCTGACCTGCACATCTTTGGACTGTGGGAGGAAACCGGAGCACCCGGAGGAAACCCACGCGGACACGGGGAGAATGTGCAAACTCCACACAGTCAGTCGCCCGAGGCTGGAATCGAACCCGGGTCCCTGGCGCTGTGAGGCAGCAGTGCTAACCACCGTGCCACCCTAATCTCACCGAGCAACAATTACTACATTTAAAAGTTATCTGGATGGGTACATGAATAGATAGGGTTCAGAGGGACATGGGCCAAGTGCTAACGAAAGGGACTAGATTAATTTAGTATATCTGGTCGGCTTGGACGAGTTGGACAGTAGGGTTTGTTTCCATGCTGTACAGATCTATGACTCTATGGTGACAGAAGGGGATAGGAGATGGATAGCTCTGTCAACATACCAAAAACAGAGGCCATTCAGCCCCTCTAACCTATCCCGCTCTTCAATCAGGTCATGGCTATTTTGTATTTTAAGTGCTCCACCTTGATTCAGAACCCTCAGTGCCCTTGCCTAACCACATTCCGAACAGTCTCAATTCTGAAATCTTCGGTTTGCTCCCTGTATCTTTTTGAGGGAAAGAGTTCCAGGTTGTCTCTGCCTTGTTTGTGAAGAAGTACTTCTAGACTTCAAGCTGAAAGAACTGCAGATTGTTGGAAATCGGAGACAAACACAGAAAATTACTGGGAAACCTCAGTAGGTCTGACAGCGTCTATGGAGAGACGTTCTGAGGAAGGGTCACAGGACCCAAAAATATTCTCTCCACGAATGCATAAATGGTGGGAGACAGAAGGTGGTGACGGAGGGTTGCTTTTCGGACTGGAGGTCTGTGACTAGTGGTGTCCCACAGGGATCGGTTCTGGGTCCTGTTTAGTTCGTCACTGATATAAACGATTTGAATGAGCGTGTAGAAGTTTATGGTTAGTAATGTTGCGGAGTTTGGTGTCGTGGCAGACAGTGGAGAAGGTTTTTGTTTTAAGATTACAAAGGGATCTTGATCAAATGGGTCAATGGGCTGGAAAATGGCAGATGGAGTTCATTCTGGATAAATGCATGGTGTTGTATTTTGGTACAACAAACAAGGGGTAGGGGCTTGTACAGTTAACGATGGGGCCTTGGGTAGTGTTGTAGAACAGAGGGACCATAATTCTTTGAAGTTTGTGTCACACTGAGATAGGGTGGTTTAAAAGACATTTAACAGACTTGCGTTCATTGCTCAGTCCTTTGAGTATAGGAGTTAGAGAGTCATCTGGAGGTTCTCAAGGACATTGGTGAGGCCTCTTCCGGAATACTGTCGTCAGGTTTGGTCACCCATTTATAGAAGGGATATTATTAAGCACAGAAGAGATTTCCAAGGATATTGCTGGGAGTGGAAGGTTTGAGTGATGAGGAGAGGCTGGATAGACTGGAGCTTTTTTTTCACTGGAGCATAGGATGTTGAGAGGTGACCTGTTCGAAGTTTATAAAATCATGAGGGGTATAGGTCTGTTTCCATGCTGTGTGACTCCATGACTATGACTCTCTGCTGCTGGACCTGCTGAGATTTTCCAGCAATTTCTGTTCTTGCTTCTAGATATCAACTTTCCAAGTCCAGCTCTAACTTTCAGGTTAGGTCTCTTGTTTTTCACTCCCGCAGCAAGGAATATAGATTCTCCCCTTGTGCCTCATCAACTTCTTTCATCACCCCTTGGACCACACCCACTGAATACAAGTCTAGTATACACAACCTGTCCTCACAACTGAACCCTTATGTTACTCTGTGATTTCTATGCTGCACAATTCCCAAGACCAATAAAGTAGCATAACCTTCTTGAAGTGCAGTAGCTAGGACTTCACAAAGCTAGAGACCAAGTAATCACCAAATCTACTAAATGAACACTACTAACGCCAAGATGTGCCTTGTATCTTCTCACTGCTGTGCAGGATGGAGATGAAGAGAAGATTATCGCTCTCTGACTCTCCATTCATGAGTTCATTTTGTTGCTACCATTATCTTCACTTTGGCAGATAGGGGGCAGTGTTGGCCTGGATAGAATATGGCTCTGGATAGAATAATTCATCTCCTGACCCTCCCAAACCCTGTCCACCATCTACAAGGCACAAGTCAGGAGTGTGATAGAATATTCCCCACTTGCCCTGGATGGGGGCAGCTCCAACAACACTCAAGAAGCTCGACACCATCCAGGACAAAGCAGCCCTCTTGATTGGCACCACATCCACAAACATCCACTCCCTCCATCACTGACACTCAGTAGCAACAGTGTGTACTATCTACAAGATGCACTGCAGAAATTCACCAAAGATCCTTGGACAGCACCTTCCAAACCCATGACCCCTTCCATCTAGGACAAGGGCAGCAGATATAAGGGAACACCACCAGCTGCAAGGTCCCCTCGAAGCTGCTCACCATCCTGACTGGGAAATAATCGCCGCTCCTTCACTGTCGCTGGGAAAACCTCCTGGAATTCCCTTCGAACGGCATTGTGGGTCAACCCACAGCACATCAAGAGGCAGCTCACCCTCAAGGGGCAACTAGGGACAGGCAATAAACTCTGACCTGGCCAATAACTCAAAACTCCCATGAAAGAATTAAATAAAACGATGCAACCAAGCAAGTCCAGACTGACAGTGAAGACACACACGATGCAATATCGATGTGGCTAGCCACTTACACACACAGCAAGATCCCACACGCGAAGTGGTGCAATAGGGGTAGAGTCATCCAGCACAGAAACAGACCCATAATCCCAAATTAAACTGGCCCCACCTGCCTGCTCCTGGCCTATAACCCACCAGACCTTTCTTACGCATGCACTTCTCCGAATGTCTTTTAAATGTTGTCTGTGTACCCACACCCGCCACTTCCTCTGGAAGGTCAATCCACACATGGTCCCCCCTCTGCATGAAAACAGCTGCTTCACATATCCTTTTTAAAGCTTTCTCCTCTCACCTTAAAGATAAGTGCCACCTGACCTTGCAATTCCCCACCCTCGGGAAAAGACACCTGCCAATCAGCCGATTCACACCCCTCACTATTTCATAAACCTCTAGAAAGTCAGCCCTTAACCTCCAGCGGAAAAAGCCCCAGCCTCTCCATCTGACTCAAACCCTCCATTCCTGGTGACGCCCTTTTCTCCGGCTTTGATGGTACCCTTCCCTGCAACGGGGGCGACCGGAATTTGAGCACAGTGAGGTTGGCTCGGGGGAACAGGTCAGGACGCTCGTTGCAAACGGTGGGGGTGGGATCGTTTGCACCCACCTCAGAAGGCAAGACAGAGTTCGAAAGCTTAAGGGCTTTCCCTCCGCCGGCCCCTGAGCAAATCCTTAGCTTCCCTCAAGTGAGCCAGGATGAGCGCTGCCGACAGGGGGATTGGCTCAGCCGGAGGGTGAAACCACGGCTGCATGTGGATCAGCAGAGGGATCCCAGCCCACCCGCCCGGGTAACTGCCCCGCTCCTCGCGCCAAGCGTGTGCCCTCACCTGAGCCACTGTGATGCTGCACTTCTTTGCCAGCTCTTCCTTGGCTTCTTCACTGGGGTAGGGGTTGCTGAGGTGCGAGTAGAAATACTCATTGAGGATCTCCGTCGCCTGCTTGCTGAAGTTACGTCTTTTTCTCCTGGAAGTAAAAACATTTCAAAAAAGAAAACGGGGGGGTGGGGGGGAAGAGAAGCAGAAACGAAACGGCCGCCTGTTTGCAACCCCCGACCCCCCCGTCCATGCCTCCGATCTCCCGAGGAGAAATAAAAAACAACAGAGGAACGGAAAGAGTTGAATTAGCCTCCGCTGAGCTGCGTCGGGAGCCACCCGGCTACCTCCAAACTCACCTGCAGCGTCCCCCTGTTCCCAGGAGCGTGGCTCCAACTGACATAGCTGTGGGTCTCAAAGCCTCCTATTTATCAACTTGGGGAGAGCTGAGAGCAGATGTGCTGTTGAATCACGCACCGAATCAGGACAGAATCACAAGAATGCCAACTCGCAACGGGAACTACAATTTGCACTGCAAGAAACGAGGATCCTGTTTGGTTGGCAAGTGGCAAGTACAAATCGTTATTCCCACTTTGAGGTTTCGCATTCCTGTGTTTCTGTCCTCATGAGTGCCAATATATGCTTTCACAGCAGCTCTCTCCTTTTTTGAAGCAAACCAATACCCAATGCTATCGCGTGAGCATTTCTCAGTTCAGATCATAGAATCCCCTCTGTATGGAAACGGGCCCTCTGGTCCAACAAGCCCACACCAACCCTCTGAAGAGTAACCCACCCCAGATCCCTTCCCCTACCCTGTTATTCTATATTTAACACTGACTTATGCACCTAACCTGAATACTATGTGCAATTTAGCATAGCCAATTCACCTGACCTGCACATCTTTGGATTGTGGGAGGAAACCGGAGCACCCGGAGGAAACCCACGCAGACACAGGGAGAATGTGCAAACTCCACACAGACAGTGTTTTCGGAATTCCACATTTTTCAAATTTCAGAATAAGTGACAGTTTGATGATGAAATTTTTAAAAATCTCACTAAACAGCAGACACACTGTGAGTAAAACGCGCCCTGAAACAGAACTGAGGCCTGCCAGTGCTGGGCTACGGCCCCACACGCCACATCTGACTGACGCACATCGAGTTTGCACGCCAAACAACCTTGTTCATGACAAAAGGTTCGGATTTCGGAGCTTTTCGGATTTCGGGATTTAGTGTTGTCTACCTGTACTGGAGAAGGAATAACCTAACAGGGCAGTCACAGGTTTCACATGCTCTGTTTCTCCCTGGGATGCAGGTGGCTTACGGGTTGAGAGGGATTCACAAATCTTGCTGCCTGTACCGAGCTCACAGAGCACCCTGATCTCTCACACGGGCCACGGTCCCATTGTGTGGCATCTTCTACTGCCCACCTGCAGGGGGCAGCATCTCACCCAAAAGGATGCCGCCTCTGGCACTTCTGCACCCCGGAGTTAGCCCACGCAGACACGGGGACAACGTGCCAACTTCACACAGACAGTCACCCGAGGCTGGAATCGAACCCAGGTCCCTGGCGCTGTGAGGCAACAGTGCTAACCACTGAGCTGCCCTAAAGTTAAACAAAACCCACCAGCTGCTGTGGTGGGATTGAATCCATATCCCCAGATCATTTGTCATTCCCACTATGCTACCATCTTCTTGAGATGCCGCTGTGTGTAGGATTCCCAGGGACCTTCCAGCATTCCCCCTTTCCCAGCCCGTAATTCCCAGCCCCAGCCAGCAGGTGGCTTTGAGGAGATAAAGAAATACCCACTTCAGAAGGACCTGGCCTGAGCCAACAGCTGCCCGTTTAACAAAACCAAACGGGGAGTGCCAGCTATCCACCAGGTGTGAGATGTCCCTGGTTATCAACGTGCTGCCAAACGGGTTCCACCAACCCTCGCCACCCCCAGCCCCTCCCCCAAGCACCCCTAACCCCCGTCAAGCTCTTAAAGAGGTGAGCTCTTCACAGTGAGGTCTGGACCACAATGGGCCCGAGGTACAAGGACAGTGAATGATGAGGACGACCAGGAGCAGGACGGAGGTGAACAGGGCAGTGCTGCTTGTCACACTGCCCCTCACAATGCCAGGGATTCGCTTGCCAGGTGGCTCCTGTGGGAACCAATGTTAAAACCACGTCTTCTGGGTTGCCCGGCAAAATGCCCAGCACTTCTTGGGCACTCCTTTCTCTCCGTTATGTCCCTTGTCCTTCCATTTAGCAACTGGAAAACCATGACCCCATAATCGAGGAGAGTGGCTCAAGCAATGCCCCTTACATAACCAGCGTCACCGGGTGGAAGCAAGCCCACAATACCTTTCTCCCATCTCTGTGGGTGTAGATGCTTGTTGCAAACCCAGCCTTTTCCCTCGCCCTCACGGGTGGTGTCACCCTCATGTGAGCGCGAACTTAAAAAGCCCAAGCTCTGCTCTGGCCTGCTGAGACATTCGGCCCATCAAGCCTGACCTGCCATTCAATAGTGTCATGGCTGACCTTAGTCTTAGTCTCTTCGTCGCCAAGTCCCTGGGCGCCCTTCTGGGCACCGACTGGAGTTCGGTGAGAGCTGTGCCCTCAGCCATGCACTCTGCCCTCTTGCCCCACCCCCTTCCCCATCGCAGCTGCGGCCAAGTGCTCCTGCCCACGTGTCGGGGCACCAGGTGAAAACGTAGTCCCAGTGAGTTTCGAAGCTGAGTTTCAGCCTGAGCGGACAGACTGCAAAGGAAGCAACTCCCCAGAGCCTCTGTACCCTTTCACAAGATCTGTCAGAGGGGAGGTATGAACTGATCGTGAAGAAAATTACAGGATTTTGTTCACTGTTGGAATCAAGCCACCATGACTGAAAACCATGTTGTCTGCAGGCCACTGACATTTAACTGTCTCATGTTCTGATATCTCCAACTGCCTGAGACTCTGAAACTCCACAATCCTGCCCACCCACCCTGCCGCTTGTAACTAAGGTACCCTGTACAGCCCCAGCTCAGGCCTCACCGCTCTCATCGGCGGCACAGTGGTTAGCACTGCTGCCTCACAGTGCCAGGGACCCGGGTTCAATTCCCGCCTCAGGCGACTGACTGTGTGGAGTTTGCACGTTCTCCCCGTGTCTGCGTGGGTTTCCTCCGGGTGCTCCGGTTTCCTCCCACAGTCCAAAGATGTGCAGGGTCAGGTGAATTGGCCATACTAAATTGCCCGTAGTGTTAGGTAAGGGGTAAATGTAGGGGTATGGGGTCGGTTTCGCTTCGGCGGGTCGGTGTGGACTTGTTGGGCCGAAGGGCCTGTTTCCACACTGTAATCTAATCTAATCTAATCAATAGGGTTCTGTGCTATTGAGTAATGGAGTTGGGAGGTCATGTGGCAGCTGTACAGGACATTGATTAGACCACTTTTGGAATATAACAATTCTGGTCTCCTTCCTATCGGAAGGATGTTGTGAAACCTGAAAGGGTTCAGAAAAGATTTACAAGGATGTTGCCAGGGTTGGAGGATTTGAGGTACAGGGAGAGACTGAACAGGCTGGGGTTGTTTTCCCTGGAGCGTCGGAGACTGAGGGGTGACCTTATAGAGGTTTACAAAATTATGAGGGGCATGGGTAGGGTAAATAGGCAACGTCTTTTCCCTGGGGTGGGGGAGTCCAGAACTAGAGGGTATAGGTTTAGGGTGAGAGGGGAAAGATAAAGAAGAGACCTAAGGGACACGCAGAGGGTGGTACGTGTATGGAATGAGCTGCCAGGGGAAGTTTTGGAGGCTGGTACAATTGCAACATTTAAGAGGCATTTGGATGGGTATATGAATTGGAAGGGTTTGGAGGGATATGTGCCGGGTGCTGGCAGATGGACCTAGATTGGGTTGGGATATCCGGTCGGCAAGTTGGACCGAGGGGTCTGTTTCTGTGCTGTACATCTCTATGACTCAGTGGGAGCAGCTACTGAGCCAAAAGAGGATGAGTACCATGGAGAGGTTGGAACTTGCACAAGGATAGAGGCGATTAGTAGATGGGGGAGTTGTGGAAGTCCCATTGTAAGAGATGGATGAGTGCGCTTGTCAGAGACGTGGATGTGAAGCTTAACAAAGCAGTGTGAGCGACTGGGAGTAGTACACCCTGCAGGATGTGAGTGAATTTGCAACTGTACGTCAACTGTCAGATACAACTCTATAACTGTGTCTTCCATTTATAATTTGCGGATTGGCCCTATCTCGATGAGATCGCGCCCACCTGAGTCCTTATCGCCTCCAAGGCCACACGCTCAACACCAGGAGTAAACTATAACCATCTGGACAGGTTGGGTGAGGGGGTGAATCAATAGCAGATGCAGCATAATTTGGATAAAAGCGAGATTATTCACTTTGGAAGCAAAAACAAGGTGGCAGATTACTGCCTGATGGATGTACTCTGGGAGAGGGGAATGTGCAGTGGGGTCTGGGTCTCCTCATACACCAGTCGCTGAAGGTAAGCAGCAGGCAGTAAAGAAGGCAATTGGACGTTGGCCTTCATTGTGTGACATGGTGTGGAGGTGCTGACGTCACACTGGGGTAGATTAAGTTCAAAATCACACAGCACCAGGTTATAGTCCAACAGGTTTATTTGGAAGCACTAGTTTTCGGAGCGCTGCTCACTGATCAGGTGGTTGTGGAGCAAGAACATAAGACAGAATTTCGAGCCGAAGATGACAGTGCAGCTGATACAATATATTGAACAAACCTAGATTGCTGTGAAATCTTTAATCTTTTAGAGTAGATTACAGGCTTCAATTCATTAATACGTAAATCCCAGAACCTGTTTCAAATCACATTCTCGAGATAACAAGGTTTTATAAAAAAGGTGACACCTCAGCTCAGACAATGCATTAAAGGTGTGAGGTTAGAGTCTGTCTGTATCCCAATCTTGAGTCAGACTGGCTCTCACAGGCTTATATTCCGTCACACTCACACACACACGCAAACACACACTCTCTCATGTGCAGACACTCACATGCACACACTCACACTCTCTCTCTCTCCCCCTCACATGCATGCACACATACATATGGGGTGAATTTGCATTTGAAAAATTGTATTTGCAGATACATTTTATTCTGTTCAAAAAGCACACAACCTGCAGGCAGTCAATCCATGTGACATTTTATAAATTCCTATTTTGGAAATGGAGCTGATCTAACTCAAGGTTAGAATACAGACAGACTCTAACCTCACACCTTTAATGCATTGTCTGAGCTCAAATGTCATCTGTTTTTATAAAACCTTAAGTTATCTTGAGAATGTGACTTAAAAGAAGATCTGGGGTTTACATATTAATGAACCAAAACCTGCAACCCATTCTAAAAGATGAAAAGACTTAAAAGCAATCTAGATTTGTTCAATATATCGCATTAGTTGCATGACACTGTAATCTTTTACGATAAATCCTTTGTGTTATGATCCTGTCCCACAGCTACCTGATGAAGGAGCGTCGCTCCGAAAGCTAGTGCTTCCAAATAAACCTGTTGGATTATAATCCGGTGTTGGGTGATTTTGAACTTCTCTGTGAGAGGTTTCGAGTCCAGGAGCAGGGATGTGTTATTGCAGTGGTACAGGGCCTTAGTGTGGCCCCAGCTAGAGTATTGTATACAGCTTTGGTCTCCTTTCCTGAGGAAGGATGCTCTTGCTCTCGAGGGAGTGCAGTGAGGAGTTACCAGGCTGATTCCGGGGGGATGGCGGGACTGGGGAGAGATTGACTGGGTTAGGATTGTTTTCACTGGAGTTCAGACAAATGAGGGGGCATCTCATAGAGACGTATAAAACTCTTAACAAGACTAGACAGGGTAGTTGCAGGGAGGATGTTCCCGATGGTGGGTGTGTCCAGAACCAGGCGTCACAGACTGAGGATTCGGGGTGGGCGGAGATGAGGAGACATTTCTTCACCCAAAGAGTGGTGAGGCTGTGGAATTCATTACCACAGGAAGTGGTTGATGCCAAAATACTGAATATATTCAAGAGGTGGCTAGACATAGCACTTGGGGTGAATGGGATCAAAGGTTATGGGGGAGAAAGCAGGATTAGGCTATTGAGTTGGACAATCAGCCATGATAGTGATGGATGGGGGAGCAGGCTCGAAGGGCCGAATGGCCTCCTGCTGCTTCTATCTCCTCTGTTTGTATATGTGTCTATAATGAGTTTGCTGTGTTAATGAGCCATGCAGAACTTTACTGCTGGGTTTCACACATACGATACCAGATTCCCGGCTCCCCAAAGCCTCTCTGGGGTAATATCAGGACCATAGCGGTCATCACCTCAGCTGAGAAAGAGTTGCAAGTGGGAAAATGACTGGTACATCTGCCAGAGGGCTCGATCTACTTTGTAAAGGTGTAGGATGCTGAATCAATGTATATCGCTGTCCAACTCCAAAGCAAACCTGAGCAAGCCAAGACAAGCCAAGTGAAGTCTACTCCACAGAAACAATTCTGAGTCAAGTTAAAATAAACTGAATAACATCACAGCAGGCAAAGCCAGATCAAGCCAAGTCAAACCTGAGAGATTATACAACCTTCAGTTTATAGTCGTTTTGAAGCTCTATGACAGTGCTGATTGGATACAGATATCACAAACAGTCGGGTGTACAACTGATTTACTGAAATTATACCAACAACAAAGGGCATCATTTCGGTATCCCTTCTCCATTCTGACCAACCACAATCTCACTATTGCTAACCAATGGATTAAAGCCAAAACCTGGGGAGCCTCAATCTGCTATATTCCTATTGGGGCACATGTTCTGGCCAAACGTGACACAGTTTCAAGGACCCTTCCTACACTTTTGCAACATCTGCAACAGATATTAAGGATATACCAGTATTTTGTACACGTGTGCTGGAGGTGGAGGTCTGGTGCTGCAAATATACTTATCTAACCCAGTTATGCACTTCAGCAACTTCTGTTACAGATTTGAGCAGGATGTTCGAATGCTGAAAATGGGAGAAAGTCCCTTTCTCACCAAGTTATGCACTTCAGTAACATCTGCAACAGGTTTTCTAAAACAAAACTGCCAGCATTTTGGACAATTTAGGTAGTAGTGGGGGTTTGGATGCGTAAAAGTGCTTATCGCACCGAGTTATGGACTTTCATAACGTCTGCAACAGGTTTTAAGGAACTGTCACCATTGTGTATATGTTTGTGAGAAATGGCGGTTTGCAGCATTGGAAGGGCTTACCTCACCGAGGTGTGCATTTTCGGAGGTTCAACATTAAGATCAAGTAGGGTTTTGGAGAATTTTACTGGAAATGGGTACTTAGTTCTTCAAAAGTATCCATTTAGCAACACCAATAACAGATTTTAGCAAAATTCTGAAACCCCCCCCCCCTTTCATAGGACACTTGCACCCCAACTCTCCTCATAGGTCCAAGCGATGGTCACGTAGCAAGCCTTTGTCACTTCCACAACGTCAATGGAAGTTTCCATTGCAGAGACCTGCTATTAGCTACTCTCCCACTTTTGTTGAGTTCACTGATTGCGCTGAGATCGAGTACACGTTGGGTCTATTTACCGTGCGTCCAGGAATCGTGAGCGTAGTATCATCACCGCTTCGCACGTGCTCTGTTTGAGTTGCATCTGGATGGAGTTGAACTTGCGGTGGATGATGTTGACCATCCTCTCGATTTCCTTCGGGGAGATGGGGCGAGTCCGGCTCTGCTCTCTCAGTAAGTTCATGACGTGCGTGGTGAACTCATTGCAGGCCTGCGAGACACAGATCAGGTGAGAAACAGTGAGAGAACCGATGGGAGCCAAGCCCGAAACACAGCCCTAGGCTGTCACTGCTGTCCTGCCTCACACCCATTAAAACAATCTTGTTCTCAACTACTTTATCCCTTACTGTGGGTAATGTCCCTGAACACAGAACCTTTATGGAACCAATTCCCAAGTCTGTCAGGTGATAGATAGATAGATAGATAGGTGGATAGATAGATAGATAGACAGACAGACAGACAGACAGACAGACAGACAGACAGACAGACAGACAGACAGACAGACAGACAGACAGAATCGATCGATAGATTACCTACAGTGTGGAAACAGGCCCTTCGACCCAACACGTCCACACCGACCCTCCGAAGAGAAACCCACCCCCCCCTCTATTTACCCCTGACTAATCCACCTAACACTACGGGCAATTTAGCATGGCCAATTCACCTGCCCAACACATCTTTGGACTGTGGGAGGAAACCGGAGCACCCGGAGGAAACCCACACAGACACGGGGAGAATGTGCAAACTCCACACAGTCAGTTGCCCGAGGCGGGAATTGAACCCGGGTCCCTGGAGCTGTGAGGCAGCAGTGCTAGCCACTGAGCCACCGTGCTGCCCCGAGTTCATGACGTGCGTGGTGAACTCATTGCAGGCCGGCAAGACACAGATCAGGTGAGAAACAGTCGGAGAACCGATGGGAGCCAAGCCCGTGTAACCAGTGCATCCCTCTGCATAGGTTACAGCCCCCTCACCTTCTGAAACGTATCACCTTTCACTCTTCTTTCTTCCTTCAAGATAGTTTTTAAAGATTACAACATTTACCACACTTTGGCCACTTAATATCTCCTTACAATGGATCCAAAGTTCTCTCAGTTTGGCCTGTTAACATCCCGGTGAAGCAGCCTTGCTATGGTGCGATATAAATGTCAAAGGCAATTGCTATAACACAATGTTGGATCCCCCACGGTGTGGGGAGGCTATTCGGCCTACATCGAGTCTGCACTGACCCACCGGGGAGCATCCCACCCAGAGCCAGCCCCCACCTTATCTCCATAGCCACATAGCCAATCTATCTAACCTGCACACCTTTGTTAAGAATTCCTGATGAAAGGCTTGTGCCTGAAACGTCGATTCTCCTGCCCCTCGGATGCTGCCTGACCGGCTGTGCTTTTCCAGCACCACCCTCTCGACTTTGTTAAAAATCACACAACACCAGGTTATAGTCCAACAGGTTTATTTGGAAGCCATCCAGCAAGATCATAAGACACAGAATTTATAGCAAAAGATCACAGCGGCATGCAACGCATTCTAAAAGATAAAAGACTTAACAGCAATCTACGTTTGTTCAATATATCGTATCAGTTGCATGACACTGTGAGGTAGCAGTGCTAACCACTGAGCCACCGTGCCACCCCATTGATCACAATGAGATGATCAAGCTCAGGCTATAGTCTTAAATTGGGTGCGAGTTGTGACTGATGCAGAACTGTGCGTGTGTCAGAAGGTGCTATGACTGGCACAGAAGACACTGCAAACCACTTCACCTGCCACTGGGGTTGCCACTTCCCGCAGAAGGGTGCTGAAGGTTGGGCATGGTCCCCCAACAGTGAGGTGCCACTGGCCCAAGCCCACGGAGGTAATCTGATGGAAAGTTATGTTAACATTTCTGTTCTGGGGCTGTCGCAATGTTCCACTGAAATACAACACAAACTCGAGAAACAGCACCTCACTTTCCCCACAGACTGCTCCCATGCAATAATTCCGGAAACTGACCGCGTTAGGTCTATTCTCCATTTTTCATGCATTCTTCCCCCTTCCAAAGAGCCTGCTCTTGTAGGCTGTGCATTTAGCAGGGAGGACCAATTCTCTCCCTTTGACACCTTTAACGTACATCCGTTTCACATCTCCTTGTCTCTTTCACCCACATTAATAACCCCTGTGGCTTCCGCACTGTCAAAAGTGTTGGAAAAAAAAAACATTCTGAAGGAGAGACATACCAGACTTGAGGTATTAACTGTGCCTCTCTGTCCACAGATGTCGCCAGAGTTCCTCCAGCATTCTCTGTGTTGGTTTCAGATTGCCAGTGTTTTGTCTGATAGAGTGGATCAGCATAGCCACGTAATTAATTTCTTCACAAGATGCACATTAACTGCACAGCTTCTAATGCTATTTATCAAACCTCAAGGCTCTGGCGAGGCCAGGTTCGCTTCCTTGTTGCTGGAGAGTTTCCAATTTACAAATCCCATTTGTCTGATGGAGGTTTGCGAGCGAAAAGGGATAAATTGTCACTCTGGAGGCAGGAAGTGGGAGCTGGCATTGCTTCGGACTCGGAATTCAATTCAAAGTTAATTACTGATCAGCTGACAAATTGATCAGTCTCAAGGCTTTCAAGGGATTGAGCCCTGAGACATCACGGGGATGGGTTTCCTGTCTCGTGAGCGGTGCAGGGGCCTGCTCTCAGAATCACAGGCCATTCAGCCCCTTCGTGTCTGCACTGGTTCTCTGAACGTTTTGACTTTATGTCAAATTCCTGTTCTTTTCCCATGACCCTGTGCACTGTTTCAGCATCCTCATGAAAGCATCAATCAAACCTGCCTCCACTACATTCCCAGGCAGTGCGTTCCCAGACTCCGGTCATAAATTCACGCAGCACAGGAACAGACCTGTCGGCCCAACTCATCCATGCCGACCCGGTTTCCTTATCTGAGCTAGTCCCACTTGCCTGCACTTGGCCCATATTCCTCTCAACCTTTCCTATACATGAACCTTTCCTATACATCAACCTTTCCTATACATCAACCTTTCCTATACATCAACCTTTCCTATACATGTCCAAATGCCTTTTAAATGTTGCAACTTTAGCTGCTTCTACCACTTCCTCTGGCAGCTCATTGCACAAATGAACCACCCTTAGGTCCCTCTTAAATCATTCTCCTCTCACCTTAAACCTATGCCCTTTAGTTTTGGACTCTCTATTTTCTTATGCTTAATACTATTCAAAATGGCGCCACATCATGGCAGAAACGGCTTTCACTGGATTTTATTATTTGGCTCACCGTAAAATACACATGACAATAAAATCATTCATTCACTCACACAGACACACACGCACACATGCGCGCACACACACACTCACACATATGCATGCACACGTGCGCACACAGACACACGCACACACAGACACACGCACACAGACACACACACATATGCATGCACACGTGTGCACACAGACACACATGCGCACACACACGCACACACAGACACACACACATATGCATGCACATGTGCGCACACAGACACACGCACACAGACACACATACACACACACGCGCACACAGAAACACACACACATATGCATGCACACGTGAGCACACAGACACACGCACACACAGACACACGTGCACAGGCACGCACACACAGACACGCACACATACACATATGTGCGCACACAGACACACACATATGCATGCACACGTGAGCACACAGACACGCACACAGACACACGCGCACACAGACACGCACACACAGACACGCACACACATACACACGTGCGCACACAGACACACACACATATGCATGCACACAGACACACACATACACACACGCATGCACACAGACACACGCATACACGGACACATGCGCACACAGACACGCACACACATACACACACACACGCGCACACAGGCACACACACAGACACACACGCACACATAGACACATACACACAGACACCCCTACACAAACACTTACACACAACAGAATTGTGGACTGCAGCGGTTCAAGAAGGCAGCTCACCACCACCTTCCCCAGCGGCAATAGGGACGGGGAACAAATGGTCAGCCAGTGACACTCACATCCCACGAGTGAATACATCTTTAAAAATGAGATGCCACTTATATTATCATTGGCTTATTTGCAGCCTTTGATAACCACAATGTGTCCCAACGCCATTTACAGGTAATGAGCCACTTGCCAAGTGGTAGCACTCAACAGATTTGAAGAGAGTTATTCAGGGGAACCCTGACCCCTGAATCCTGCCATTGGCATACTGTAAAAGATGGCCTCCCACCGTCTTGTACCCGTGGCTTTAAATGTAGTCCATAAACAGCGGCCAACATGCAGACTCCAAGAGGAGATTATTCACAAAGAGAATGGGGCTTGCTTTAAACTCAAAAGTGTGGCCAACTATCCAGCACAGACCGTGGGGCGATTTGAGGAATTGTCCACGCGATCAGAATCATGGGAAGGTGTTGCCCTCCGTGAGTTTGATGATAAGAAGCTTTCTTCACAGTACGTACCTGTGTGAGCCCCTGCGATGCAGGTAATGGTGTGCACTGCAGCAGAAAGATGACTACTCGGTAAAAATAGAAGACAGACCCAGAGCTGCAGACCACCTGCAGCGTCTCTGTGACAGGCTGCACACCGAGCGCACAGAAACTAATTATCAGAGGAGTTTTGAAAGACAGGTGAGGAAAGCAGAAGGCGATGCCTGACTGGCAAATGCGCACTATGAAGCCAACCTGCAGTTCCAGAGAGCAGTCTCCCCACTCTCACAGGCAAGCAGATCAAACACAGGCACTCACTGCAGGGAGCTCGCGTACACTGAACCGGAACGGAATTGCCTTCACAGCTAAACACTTCAACTGGAGTCAATGTAGAAATCACCCGGCCGAATTCAGAGAGAACTGCTGAAGTAATCAAAGCCGCGCTCTATGAAACGTGAAACATGCACAGCTTTCCTGTGTATTTAGACATAGCGTCACAGAGATGTACAGCATGGAATCAGACTCTTCGGCCCAATTCGTCCTTGCTGACCAGATAGCCTAACCTAATCTAGTCCCATTTGCCAGCATCTGGCCCATATCCCTCCAAACCTTTCCTATTCATATACCCATCCAGATGCTTTTTAAATGTACCAGCCTCCACCACATCCTCTGGCAGCTCATTCCATACCTGTACCACCCTCTGCGTGAAGTGGTGGAGGCTGGTACAATTACAACATTTAAAAGGCGTTGGATGGGTATAGGAATAGGAAGGGTTTGGAGGGATATGGGCCGGGTGCTGGCAGGTGGGACTAGATTGGGTTGGGATATCTGGTCGAGTTGGACTTCAGGGTCTGTTTCCGTGCTGTACATCTCTATGACTCTATAAGGTCCCTTTTATATCTTTCCCCTCTCATCCTAAACCTATGCCCTCTAGTTCTGGACTCCCCTACCCCAGAGGAAAAGAACTAGCCTATTTATCCTATCCATGCCCCTCATTTAATAGACCTCTATAAGGTCACCCGTCAGCCTCCAACGCTCCAAGGAAAATAGAAAAAATACTGCGCGGGGCTAACTTAGTACTCATGGTTTATATTTTCCAAATTTAATCAAGCGATAGATCTCAATAAAACATATAATCGAGAAAGAACCCACTCTACTCACTATTGGAGATTTACAGCAAGGTTATACTTAGAAACTATGCACTTACGTGTTCCTGTGCTGTGAGCTCACTCACACAAGTTCCCCCAAGGTCAGCTATGAATTTCGCTGTTCGTAGATGCACTCTGATGTCCAGGGATACACGAACTCAAACAGCAATGACAGTAACTGTACAGGTTCACTGCTGTGTCAGACAGCAGCGTAGGTTTCTGTCTCTGACCATGTGGTCGTTGCCTTTGTCTGTCTGTCTTCCTCCGTTTTAATGTACCATTGTTTTGATCCTTTTACCTCCCCACTCCCCCCTCCAAAGTTCCAAAACAATGCAGTGGCATATAAAACAGTAATTGCTCCTCCTGGAATTCAAGGAAATCACCTCCAACACTGAAAATACATCAAAAAAGGAGCAGCTCTTACAGCCCCAATTTTATCCCATCCTCCATCTTGCAGATTACCCAGAATCCTGTGTATATACATGTGCTTGCCAACATGTGTATGTGCAACGTATATGCAGAAAAAAAGTCATACAGACATAGAGATGTACAGCACGGTAATAGACCGTTCGGTCCAACACGTCCATGCCGACCAGATATCCTGTATAAGTCTACACACATTTGCCAGCATTTGGCCCATATCCCTCCAAACCCTTCCTATTCATAGACCCATCCAAATGCCTTTGAAATGCTGTAATTGTACCAGCCTCCACCACTTCCTCTGGCAGCTCATTCCATACACGCACCACCCTCTGTGTGAAAAAGTTGCCCGTTAGGTCCTTTTTAAATCTTGCCCCTCTCACCTTAAGCCTATGTCCTCCAGTTCTGGACTCTCCCACCCCAGGGAAAAGACCTTGTCTATTTGTCCTATCTATGCCCCACATGATTTTTTAAACCTCTACAAGGTCACCCCTCAGCCTCCGATGCTCCAGGGAAAACAGCCCCAGTCTATTCAGCCGCGACTTATAGCTCAAATCCTCTAACCCTGGCAACATCCTCATCAAGTTTTCCTGAACCCTTTCAAGTTTCACAACACCCTTCCTATAGCAGGGAGACCAGGACTGAATGCAGCATTCCAACAGAGGCCGAACCAATGTCCTGTACAGTTGCAAAATGATCTCCCAGCGCCTATACTCAATACTCTGACCAATAAAGGAAAGCATACCAAACGCCTTCTTCACTATCCTATCTACCTGCGACTCCACTTTCAAGGAGCTATGAACCTGCACTCCAAGGTCTCTTTGTTCTGCCATATTCCCCAGGACCTTGCCATTAAGTATATAAGTCCTACCCTGAGTTGTCTTTCCAAACTGCAGCACCGCATGTTTATTTAAATTAAACTCCATCTCTTGTATATGCGTGTGCTTTTGGATGTATGTACGTGTGTCTGTGCAGGACTGTGTAAGTGCATATAGAGTCATAGAGATGTACAGCATGGAAACAGACCCTTCGGTCCAACCCGTCCATGCCGACCAGATATCCCAACCCAAGCTAGTCCCACCTGCCAGCACCCAGCCCATATCCCTCCAAACCCTTCCTATTCATATACCCATCCAAATGCCTCTTAAATGTTGCAATTGTACCAGCCTCCACCACATCCTCTGGCAGCTCATTCCATACATGTACCACCCTCTGCATGAAAACATTGCCCCTTAGGTTTCTTTTAAATCTTTCCCCTCTCATCCTAAACCTATGCCCTCT
>NW_025215365.1:131319-135128 GCF_004010195.1 Chiloscyllium plagiosum
TAAACCTCTATAAGGTCACCCCTCAGCCTCCGATGCTCCAGGGAAAACAGCCCCAGCCTGTTCAGCCTCTCCCTGTAGCTCAGATCCTCCAACCCTGGCAACATCCTGGTAAATCCTTTCTGAACCCTTTCAAGTTTCACAACATCTTTCCGATAGGAAGGAGACCAGAATTGCATGCAATATTCCAACAGTGGCCTCGTTCCAATCACTACAATGCTAACCAAATGGGTTTGCGGTTCTACCTAATGACAAGAGCACGGAAAAAAGATGACGATCTGATAACTGTGAACAAGAGGGGAGAGTGGGAACAGGGAGAGAGGAGGACTGACACTAACGAGTGGTACTGACAAAGGTTGGCATGAAGTCTGACCGAGTTCATGTACGTTAATGATTGACCATTCGTCAGAGAAAGCTACCGCAGACCAGTGGCTGGCAGTGGACTGGGATACCGAGGGATCAGTGAATAACAGATAACCTCAGGACTGAGTGTAACGCTCTCTCTCAATGCTTCCTAATGCACACCAGGTAACCAGCACCTCATTTTCAGTTTAGGAACTCTACAGCCTGCAGGGTGCAACACTGGTTCCGTTTTGATAATTCCCACCATCCACCCACCACCGTACCCTCTCACGAGTGTCTCTATCAAGTCATGCTTTTGTTTACAGGCGGTTTACCTTTATTCCACTATTAACACCCATCCCGGACCAAAGATTCGTTCCCTCCCATACCAATCCCTTTGCCCTTTGTAAATCTCAGGAGTTTTCCGCCGCTCCCCCCTTCAGTTCTGAAGTAGTCAGGTCAGAAAGGAAACGTGAATGATGGATGAGGGAATTCAGCGTGACATCTCCACGTTTGCAGATGACACAAAATTGGGTGGGAGGATGGGCTGTTAAGGAAGATGCAGAGATGCTTCAGTGTGATTTGGACACATTGAGAGACCGTCAGCTGAAGTGTAATGTGGATAAGTGTGAGGTTACCCAGTTTAGGAGCAAAAACAGGAAAATGGATTATTTTTTGACCGGCAATAAATTAGGAATGTGAAGGTGCAACGAGACTTGGGTGCCCCTGTACACCACTCGGTGAAAATAAGTGTGCAGGACCAGCGGGCAGTGAAGAAGGTAAATGGTATGTTGGTCTTCATAGGGAGAGGATTCAAATACAGGAGCAGGGATAGTGTCATAGAGTCATAGATTCACACAGCATGGAAACAGACCCTTCGGTCCAACTAGTCTATGCCGGCCATGTTCCCAAACGAAACTAGTCCCGATGGCCGCATTCGGCTGACATCTCTCCAAACCTTTCCTATTAATGTACTTACCAAATGTCTTTTAAACATTGCAACTGTACCCACGTCCACCACTTCCTCTGGAAGGTCATTCCGCATGCAAACCACTCTCTGTATAAAGAAGTTGGCCCCTCATGTCCTTTTGAAATGTTTTTTCCTCTCACCTTCAAAATATGCCCCCTAGTTTTGAACAACCCCTCCCCCCCCGTTACTCACCTGACTTATGCCTCTTATGATTTTCTAAACCTCTATATTACCCCTCAACCTCCTACACTCCAGTGTTAGAAGTCGCAGCCTACCCAACCTCTCCCCATAACTCAAACTCTCCATTCCCAGCAACATCCTGGTAAAATCTCTTCTAAACCCTCCCCAGCTTAATAATATCCTTCCTGTAACAAGGAGACCAGAACTGGGCATGGTACTCCAGAACAGACCTCACCGATGTCCTGTACAACCTCAATGTGACGTCCCAACCTGTGTACTCAAAGGACTGAGCAATGGAAGAAACACCTTCTTAACCATTCTGTCTACCTGCAACGCAAATTTTAGAGAATTATATCCCTGAATCCCTCAGTCTCTCTGTTCTACAACATTACTCAGGGCCCTACCATTAATTGTATAAGTCCTGCCCTTGTCTGTGCTATCAAAATGCAATACTTCACGTTTGTCCAAATTAAACTCCATTTGCCACTAGTCAATCCATTGACCCAATTGATTAACATCACTTTATAGCAACAGAGACACGGAGGAGCAGTCAGGAAGGCAGATTTTGTGTAGAAGTAGCAGGATTGATGTCACGGGTGACTTTAACGTCCCTAATATTGATTGGAACCTCCTTGGTTCAAGTAGTTTGGATGGAGCAGTTTTTGTCAGGTGTGTCCAGGAAGGGTTCCTGACTCAATATGTAGGTAGGCCAACAAGAGGGGAGGCCATATTGGATTTGGCGCGTGGCAACGAACCGTGCCAAGTGTCAGATCTCTCGATGGGAGAGCATTTAACTGGGAGAAGGGCAATTACAATGCAAATAGGCAGGAACTGGGGCACCTAACTTGGGAACAGATGTCCTCAGGGAAATGCACGACAGAAATCTGGAGGTTGTTTTGGAGGCACCTGCTGGTAGCGCTGGACAGGTTTGTCCCACTGAGGCATGGAAGGGATGGTGGGGTGAAGGAACCTTGGGTGACAAGGGATGAGGAACATCTAGTCAAGAGGAAGAAGGAAGCTAACTTAAGGTGGAGGAGGCATGGATCAAAGAGCAAAGAAAATTACAGCACAGGAACAGGCCGTTCGGCCCTCCAAACCTGCACTGAGTCAGTTCCTCTATCTAAATCTGCTGCCTATTTTCTAAGGGTCTGTATCCCTTTGCTCCCTGCCTACTTATGTACCTGTCTAGATATATCATAAATGATGCTATCGTGCCCGCCCCAACACTTCCCTGGCACCCACCACCCTCTGCGTAAAGAATTTTCCGTGCATATCTCCCTGCAACTTTTCCCTCTCTCACTTTGTAATTGAATTAAAATCCCTACAGTGTGGAAACAGGCCCTTCGACCCAACAAGTCACACCGACTCTCCAGAGAGTAACCCCACCCAGATCCATTCCCTCTACCATATATTTACCCCTTACTAATAACCTACACTCTGCGTAATGTAGCATGACTAATCTACCTGACCTGCACATCTTTTGGACTGTGGGAGGAAACCGGAGCACCCAGAGGAAACCCACGCAGACACGGGGAGAATGTGCAAACTCCACACAGACAGTCACCTGCGGCTGGTATTGAACCCGGGTCTCTGGCGCTGTGAGGCTGCACTGCTAACCGCTGAGCCACCGTGCCACCCACTTTGATCTCATGACCCCTAGTAATTGAGTCCCCCACTCTGGGAAAAAGCTTCTTGCTGTCCACCTTGTCTGTACCTCTCATGATTTTGTAGACCTCAATCAGGTTCCCTCTCAACCTTCGTCTTTCGCATGAAAATAATCCTAATCTATTCAACCTCTCTTCATAGCTAATGCCCTCCATATCAGGCAACATCCTGCTGAGCCTCCTCTGCACCCTCTCCAAAGCATCCACATCCTTCTGGTAATGTGGCGACCAGAACTGTACCCAGAATTCCAAATGTGGCCGAACCAAAGTCCTATACAACTGTAACATGACCTGCCAACTCTTGTACTCAATACCCTGTCCGATGAAGGAAAGCATGCCGTATGCCTTCTTGACCACCCTATTGATCTGCATTGCCACCTTCAGCATACAATGGATCCGAACATCCAGATCCCTCTGTACATCAATTTTCCCCCCGGGCTTTTCCATTTATGGTGTAGTTCACTATATACAAGGCAGCAGACAGGGCAGTAGAGGGTTCCAAGGCAGCGAGGAAGGAACTGACGAATGGACTTAGGAGAGCTAGAAGGGGGCATGAGAAAGCTTTAGCGGGTAGGATTAAGGAAAACCCTAAGGCATTCTACTCTTACGTGAGGAACAGGAGGATGGCCAGAGTGAGGGGAAGGACGATCAAGGAT
>NW_025215366.1:0-1127 GCF_004010195.1 Chiloscyllium plagiosum
GCTCCTGCACTGGGCCGTTACTGCCAACATTCCCGCACTGGGCCGTTACTGCCAACACTCCGCACTGGGCCGTTACTGCCAACGCTCCACACTGGGCCGTTACTACCAACGCTCCTGCACTGGGCCGTTACTGCCAATGTTCCAAACTGGGCCATTCCTGCCAATGCTCCGCACTGGGCCGTTACTGCCAATGCTCCACACTGGGCTGTTACTGACAACGCTCCGCACTGGGCCGTTACTGCCAACACTCCCGCACTGGGCCGTTACTGCCAACGCTCCACACTCGGCCATTACTGCCAACGTCTCACACAGGGCCGTTACGGCCAACACTCCTGCACTGGGCTGTTACTGCCAACGCTCCACACTGGGCCGTTACTGCCAATGCTCCTGCACTGGGCCGTTACTGCCAACGCTCCGCACTGGGCAGTGACTGCCAACGGTCCACACTGGGTCATTACTGCCAATGCTCTGCACAGGGCCATTCTTGCCAACGGTTCGCACTGGGCCGTTACTGCCAACGCTCCACACTGGGCCGTTACTGCCAAAGCTCCACACTGGGCCGTTACTGCCAACACGCCGCACAGGGCTGTTACTGCTAACACTCCACACGGGGCTGTTACTGCCAACGCTTGCACTGGGCTGTCACTGCTAAAGCTCCGCATTGCTTCGTTACTGCCAACACACCGCACTGGGCTGTTACTGCCAACGCTCCACACTGGGCCATTACTGCCAACGCTCCACACTGAGCCATTCCTGCCAACGCTCCACACTGGGCTGTTACTGCCAACGCTTGCACTGGGCTGTCACTGCTAATGCTTCGTTACTGCCAACACACTGCACTGGGCTGTTACTGCCAACGCTCCACACTGGGCTGTCACTGCTAACGCTCCGCACTGGGCCGTTACTGCCAACGAACCACACTGGGCCATTACTGCCAATGCTCCACACTGGGCTGTCACTGCTAACACTCCGCACTGGGCCATTACTGCCAACGAACCACACTGGGCCGTTACTGCCAACGCTCCGCACTGGGCTGTTACTGCCAATGCTCCACACTGGGCCGCCACTGCCATTGCTCCACACTGAGCCGTTACTGCCAACGCTCCGCACTGGGCTGTTACTGCCAA
>NW_025215366.1:3675-5914 GCF_004010195.1 Chiloscyllium plagiosum
ATCCTGACTTCCCCGCACATTGCCTCACCTATCCTGCCCATATTCCTGCATTTGCCTCACTACTCCCCCGGACACTGACCCACTGTCCTGTTATCTCTATTGCACACTTACACACAATCACGCTGAGCCCCCACAAACTCTCCCACCACTCGGGACGCTCGGAGATCATAGTGAGGTTGCGTTCAAAGGCCAGTGCTAGGTGAACAGCATGAAAATGGTATTGAGGCCGTTTCTAAAAGCACAGAATGGGAATACGTGCGCAGTCCATCGCTAGGAGAACACAGCAGGAATTGTGTTAATGGTCGTTGATAGCTGGAAGGTGTGGTGTTGGTGTCACAGGCTGTAACAAGTGGAACAGTGTGGGAATGGGGCAACAAGCCCTTCCTGGGAGAGGAGAGTGAGGATGGGTTCACTGACGTTTCTATGACAACTGAGTTGGGATGTGGCTTTGTCAGTTGCTTGGGGAGTAAAGTGGGAATGGGTTCCTTGGAGAACAACGTTGATATAGCATCAGTGTGTTGAAAGGGAAACAGAGTTGGGGTGTGCTCACAGGCCGTTGCTCAGGGAGGAGCGTTGGGATTGAATCATCGGTGTTTGCGAAGGGAACAACGTGAGGCTGGAATGAGAGGTGGTTGCAAGGAGAACAGTGACGATGCTTTTACAGGCTGTTGCTAAGGCAATAATGTAGTGGTGGGTTCACTGGTCTTTGCTTGGTGAAGAGAGTGAGAATCTGTTCGAAGGCCGTTGTTACGGGAGTAGATGGGGGATGTGGCCAAAGGCTGTTGCTAGGAGAACACAGTGAGAATGGGTTCACAGGACATTGCTGGGAGAAGAGAGTGGAGATGCGTTGAAAGGCCATTGCGAGCATAATATGTTGAGAATGAGTTCACGGCCATTGCTATAGGAACAGATTGCAGATGTGTTTGGAATTTGATTTTTCAGAAGTTGGTGGAGTGGAGTACATTGAAAATGTTTAAGGTACAGTTAGACTGTTGACGAAACAAAGTGGATATGGGTTTGGAGATCAAAGCTCAAAATCATTAGCCATTCTCATTGAATGATATTGATAATTTGTGTAGCTGAATGGCATTCTTACTCTTCCCTATTGATGTGTTTGTATATTCACCCTTTATCCTTCAACACATCCCACTCTCTCCAACATCGCAACTTTCCCCTTTCCATTCCCAATATGTCTTTCTCTGTACCAAACCACATTCCCCAGACACAATCCAGCTCCTCCCGTACACTCGTAACTGAAGTGTGAACACATAAACACAGTTCGAAAGAAATCACTCCGAACTTGAAATGTTAACTCTGATTCTCTCTGGACAAACTTTGTAGACATAAAAGCTCTCCTAACATTTTCTGTGTTGGTTACGTTTTCTGCTTTACTGAATTTATTTCAGGCCGGGACAAACATTGTTAGTCTTTCTGAGAACGTGGACAGAAGAGGATTGGACAGGAGAAGTAGAGTTTAAATCGGGGAGCAATCACATTCACACTGAACAGCAAACCAGGCTCAGAGGGCCGATGGTTCCTATTTACTGCATTCTCCAGGAGGTAGGAATGGGCCTAGATGTTTTTTTTTCTTTCATTGGAAACATAATTCCTAGATTTGGTAAAATTGTACGTTTGCAACGGAAGGAAAATTACCCAAATCTGAAAATTTCTGATTTAAAGTTTGTGTATCTTGTCAGTCATGAGAGGCATAGACAATTTTGATAGCCAGCGTGATCGGGGAGTCTAATTCCAGACGGCATAGGTTGAAAGTGAGAGGGAAAAATAAAAATGGGTTGGTGATAACTGTTTTCATGTACAGGGTCGTGAGTGTCTGGAACGGGCTGCGAGAGGTATTGGTGAAAGTGAATACAGTTTTGTTACTTAAGAAGAATTGCGGCATCTATATGGATAGGAGTGGAGGGACATCGACCAAATGCTGGAAAATGGGACCAGTTTATATTGTGAAAAATGATCAGTATGGACACCTTGAGCGAAAGGGCCTTTTTCCATGCTATGGATTCCGAGACATCATAAACCTCAATATCCTGATATTAATTCCCTCTGACTGCACAAACTGTTGTTCTGAACTGGGCATTGACGAACAGGTTGGAGAAATGGATCCTGTTTTAGTTGGTCAGTGCAATGCAATAAGCATTTTCGGGGGCGGGGGAGGGGCGGGGGGGAGTGGAGACGGAATATGGAAGTAACTGGTTGTGATCCACATCTGATCGTATGAAAG
>NW_025215366.1:6049-11832 GCF_004010195.1 Chiloscyllium plagiosum
GCTACATCTACAAGAGAAACTGTTTCACCATTCTCAAACAGGATCAGTAACCAGAAACTATTATTCCTCTCAACCTATTCTCAGAATGCATTCATGTAGAACTCTGAGCTCAAAACCTGCATGAATTTATGTAAAACTCTGTTATCTCACTTTTTAGATTAGAATCAATCTAAATATCATGGCATAGACAGAGAACACAGGGGGCCAGCACGTTCAACATATTGTCTCGCTATCACCATTGTTAACAGCTAATTTTGCAGTTTTATGAACTTTGGTTAGGCTGCCCTGAGATTATTGCGTTTATTTCTGGTCATCACATTATTGGAAGGTTGAGAAGATTTTGAAGAAAATGCAGAAGAGCTTTTCCAGGATGCTGCCTGAATTGGAGGGCATAAGATTTAAGGAGCGGTTAGGAAAATCTAATACACATGTATATTCAGCATTATCAATTCCAGCTCTATATACCTTGCTATCTCTAACCTGTTCCAGCCCATACAGCCCATTCTACATCCATCATAGAGACAGAGACGTCTGAAGCATAGAAACAGGCCCTTTGGTTCGACTTTCCTTTGCCGTCCATTTTTCACAATCCCGTTTCCCTGCATTTGGTCCATATCCGTCCGTGCATATCCTGTCCACATACCTGTCTAAATGTATCTTAAATGACAAAATAGTAGTTACTTCCACCACTAATTCCAGCTGCACGTTCCAGACTATGATCACACTCTGTGTGAAGAAAAGTGCCCCTCTGGACCGATCTGTATCTCTCGCTCTCACCTTAAACCTTTTCCCTCTAGTTGTTGTCTCCCCTACCATGGGGAAAAGCTGTCTAGACTTGAACTGATCTATGCCTCCCATGATTGTATATATCTTATAAAATCAACCCTTAATCTCCTTTGCTGCAGGGAAAAATGTTTCAGCCTACCCAACCTCCCTTTGTAACTCAGCTCTTCCAGTACAGCTCACATCCTAGTAGATCTATTCTGCACTCTTTCGAGTTTTATAATATCCTTTCTTTGGTGGAGCGACGAGAACTGTACACAGTAAGCTAAATGTGTCCTCAACAACGTAGTGTACAGCTTCAGTAAGACGTCCCATCCCCAACGCCCAATGCTCTGGTAGGCGAACGCTAGCATGCCAAGTGCATTCTTTACGGTCCTGTCTACTCGTGACTCCACTTTAGTGTTTGTTGATGATACAAAACTCAACAGAAACGTGGGTCCGATGAAGGATTCGATCACTTACAGGGAACTTGGATAGTCTCAGTGAGGTTTGTATTTTATTCACTCCTGGGCAGTAGACAATACAGGGTACACCATTATCCGGGGAAGTAATGGCCTCGAAGTAGTATTGCTTCTAGAATCTAACGTTCTTTGGAGACTGGCTTAAATCCCACCACGGCACATTGTGGAAATTGAATTCAACAAAAAGAAATTTTTTGAGAATCTACTGATAAACACATTACCGATTGTCAGAAATCTGCATCTGTCTCAGTCAAAAGAAAGGAAGGAAATCTACCTCCACACATGGTCTGGCCTCCGTGTAACCCCAGATCCACAACAATGCAGTTGAATCTCACCTGCCCGGTCAAATGACTCAGGAAACCAACAATCACCATGACGTCTCGCCTTGACTGCAGCAGTTCTACAAAGCAGCTCAGCACCACCATCTCAACGACAACGAGGAAATAAAAATACACACAGGCCATTGTCCCACAGTGAATTAATAAAAATATTTCCCTTCTTTGTTTGTCCGCTGGAGGTGGTGGTGAGCTGCCTTGCTGACTCAAAGCAATCCTTTTGTGATAGGGGCAACCACAGTGCTAGGAGGATTGAGCGTGGCTTGGAGCGGTAGTTGAAAATGCTGCGAGTAACATACACATGCTACCTTTTCCCTTCCCACGTGCAGTGCTTTTGAGTGTGTAAAGTGTTTCTGAAAGACTCTTGTTGAATCGTTGCATCCGTTGCATGGTACACACTGCTGTCACTGTGTGGTGGACTGAAGTGAGTGAATCTTGAATTTAATGAATGAGGTGTCAAGTGCGAGGCTGCTTTGTCCGGGTGGTGTCAGGCTTGTCGAGTTTTTGGAGCTGCATTCTTCCTGGCCAAAAGGAATTACTTTATCACCATCCTGACTTGGCGATGTTAACGGTGGACATGTATTCTATACGGTGCAGTTTTATGAAGTTTTCAGTGGATTACGAGGTCAGTTCTGTTTTTGTGAAGATTGGTTTGATCCTGTGATAGATGAATGATAATTTGTGCATTTGGAGCTGTTTAGTAGCAGCTCCCAAACTGTGGCCTGCAGATAATCAGTTTTTTCATGACGTCGAGTTGTTATCCTGTCGCCTTCAGGTGGTCAGTCCATGTCTCTGTCTGGGGGTCTGATTATTATCCTGTGAGCTGCAGCTGGTCAGTCTCTGTTTGGGGGCCTTTATTTTTCCCATGACTTGCACATTGTCCCTCCCTGTGTGCGCATAGTTACAACCTGCGGCTCGCAGATGGTCAATCTCCTGTTGAGATCTGATTATTTTCCTGTGGCCTGGAGTTGATCGAGACCTGTGTGGGAAGCTGTTTCCAACCTGTGGCCTACAGATGGTCAGTCCATGTGTGGTGAACTATTCCCAACCAGTGGACGGAAGATGGTCAGTCTCTGCGTGAGGGGCGGTAATTAACCTATGGCCAGTCCCTCTCTGGGGGCTGGAGAGAGTCGCTGCTTGTGCAGGTGTGATTCTTAACTGTGGCCTGCAGCTGATCAGTCCCTCTGTGCGGTCCAGTTGTTAGCCAGTGAGCTGCAGATGGCCAGTCGCCGTGTTGGGGGTCTCTATTGTCTTGTGGCCTGCAGATGGTCAGTCCCTGTGCGGAGGTGTTTATTAACATGTGGACTGTAGGTGTTCAGTCCCCCGTGGGGGAGTTGTCTCCAACCTGTGGCTTTTTGGTGGTCAGTCTCTGTTTGAGGAGACTGTTTGTGCAGGGAGCTGTGATAAGCCTGCAGATGGTCAGTCCCTGTGCGGAGGTGTTTCTTAACATGTGGACTGTAGATGTTCAGTCCCCCGTGGGGGAGTTGTCTCCAACCTGTGGCTTTTTGGTGGTCAGTCTCTGTTTGAGGAGACTGTTTGTGCAGGGAGCTGTGATAAGTATTATGGTCTTGGAATGGCCAATGTTGTGTGGGTAGCAGTGTATAATGTTACGGTCTATGAATGGTCAGTTTTGTATAAGGAAGCTGTGTTTAGTATTATGGTTTGTGAATCGTCATTATTGTGGCAGGAGCTGTGTTTGACAGTACAATCTATAAATGATCAATATTGTATGGGTGAACTGTATTTATGATGATTGTAGATGAATGTTCAGTTTTCCATAAGGGAGTTTTGTTGTAATATTGTAGTCTACAAAGAATCAGTATTGCTGAGGTAAGTGCTATGTATAATGTTACTGTCTATGAATGGTCAGTTTGGTGAGAGTGAGCTGTGTTGAATATTGTGGTCAGTGCCGCAAAGTCAGCTATGTTTAATGTTGCAGCCTATGAATGGTCAGTTTTGTTTGGGTGAGCTATTTCTAATAGTACCGGCTATTAATGGCTAGCTTTGTTTGGATGCGCTGTGTTTCATATTATGATCGATGAATGGTCAGTTTTGCACTGGGAGCTGTGTTTAATATTGGTGTATGAATGGTCTACTTTGAATGGGGTGCTGTGTTTAATATTACGATGTGTAGTGTCATAGTCATAGAGATGTACAGCATGGAAACAGATCCTTCGGTCCGACCCGTCCATGCTAACCAGATATCCCAACCCAATCTAGTCCCACCTGCCAGCACCAGGCCCATCCCTCCAAACCCTTCCTATTCAGATAGCCATCCAAATAATTCTTAAATGTTGCAATTGTACCAGCCTCCACCACACCCTCTGGCAGCACATTCCAAACACGTACTACTCTCTGCGTGAGAAAGTTTCCCCTTAGGTCTCTTTTATATCTTTCCCCTCTCAACCTAAACCTATGCCCTCTAGTTCTGGACTCACCGACCCCAGGGAAAAGACTTTGTCCATTTATCCTGTCTATGCCCGTCATAATTTTGAAAACCTCGATAAGGTCACGCCTCAGCCCCTGGCGCTCCAGGGAAAACAACCGCAGCCTGTTCAGCCTCTCCCTGTAGCTCAGATCCTCCAACCATGGCAACATCCTTGTAAATCATTTCTGAACCCTTTCAAGTTTCACAACATCTTTCCGATAGGGAGGAGACAAGAATTTCACGCAATATTCCAACAGTGGACTAACCCATGTCCTGTACAGCCGGAACATGATCTCCCAACTCCTGTACTCAATATTCAGACCAACAAAGGAAAGCATACCAAACACCTTCTTCACTATCCTATCTACTTGCGACTCCACTTTCAAGGAGCTATGAACCTGCACTCCAAGGTCTCTTTGTTCAGCAACACTCCCTGGGACTTTACCATTAAGTGTATAAGTCCTGCTAAGATTTGCTATCCCAAAATGCAGCACCTCGCATTTATTTGAATTAAACTCCATCTGCCACTTCTCAGCCCATTGTCCCATCTGTTCCAGATGTTGTTGTAATCTGAGGTAACCCTCTTCGCTGTCCACTACGCCTCCAATTTTGATGTCGTCTGCAAACTTACTAACTGTACCTCTTATGCGCTCATCCTAATCATTTATGTAAATGATAAAACGTAGAGGGCCCAACACCGATCCTTATGGCACTCCACTGGTCACAGTCCTCCAGTCTGAAAAACAACCCTCCACCACTACCCTCTGTCTTCTACCTTTGAGCCGGTTCTGTATCCAAATGGCTAGTTCTTCCTGTATTCCATGAGATCAAACCTTGCTAATCAGTCTCCCATGGGGAACCTTGTCGAACGCCTTATTGAAGTCCATATAGATCACATCTACTGCTCTGCCCTCATCAGTCTTCTTTGTTACTTCTTCAAAAAACTTAATCAATTTTGTGAGACATGATTTCCCACGCACAAAGCCATGTTGACTATCCCGAATCAGTCCTTGCCTTTCCAAATACAAATTGTCCCTCAGGATTTCCTCCAACAACATGCCCACCACCGAGTCAGGCTCACCGGTCTATAGTTCCCTGGCTTGTCTTTACCGCCCTTCTTAAACGATGGCCGCCTTGCTAATCATTGAGGGGCCCTATTCTCTCCCTAGTTACCCTTTCGTCCTTAATATATTTGTAAAAACCTTTGAAGTCTCCTTAATTCTATTTGCCAAAGCTTTCTCATGTCCCCGTTTTGCCCTCCTGATTTCCCTCTTAAGTATACTCTTACTTCCTTTATACACTTCTGATGATTCACTCGATCTCTCCTGTCTATACCTGGCATGTGCTTCCTTCATTTTCTTAACCAAACCCTCAATTTCTTTCATCATCCGCATTCCCTATACCTACCAGCCTTCCCTTTCACCCTGACAGGAATATACTTTCTCAGGATTCTCGTTATCTCATTTCTGAAAATTCCCATTTTCCAACCTTCCCTTTACCTGCGAACATTTGCCTCCAATCAGCTTTCGAAAGTTCTTGCCTGATACCGTCAAAATCCACCTTTCTCCAATTTAGAACTTCAATTTTTAGGTCTGGTCTATCTTTTTCCATGACTATTTAAAATCTAATAGAATTATGGTTGCTGGCCCCAAAGTGCTCCCCCACTAACACCTCAGTCACCTGCCCTGCCTTATTTCCCAAGAGTAGGCCAAGTTTTGCACCTTCTCTGGTAGGTACATCCACATACTGAATCAGAAAATTATCTTGTACACACTT
>NW_025215366.1:11920-29208 GCF_004010195.1 Chiloscyllium plagiosum
TTGAAATAAATGCAGTTTAATTTATTAGTCCTACCTTGTCCCTGCCTGCCCTGACTGTTTGACTCACTTCTGTTCTCAGCTGTACCCGTCTCAGATCGATCTCTTTCCTCACTATCTCCCTGGGTCCCACCCCACCTTACGAGTTTAAATCCTCCCAAGCAGTTCAAGCAAATTTCCCTGCCAGTATATTAGTCCCCTTCCAATTTAGGTGCAATCCGTCCTTCTTGTACAGTTCACTTCTACCCCAAAAGAGATTCAAATGATTCAAAAATGTGAATCCTTCTCCCATTCACAAGCTGGTCAGCCATGTATTCATCTGCTCCAACCTCCTATTCCTGCCCCTACTAGCTCGTAACACTGGGTGTAATCCAGATATGTATGTTTGGTCACCATTGAGTGGGGAGCTGTGTTTATTATTATGGTCTATGAATGGTTAGGTTTGTACGGGGAATTATGTTTACCATAAGTGTGTATGATTGTTCTTTTTTTTATGAGTAAGCTGTGATTTGTATTATTGTCTATGAATGGTCAGTTTTGTTTTGGGAGTTGTGTTTAATATTATGGTACATGGATGTTCCGTTTTGCATGGCTGAGCCATATTTTGTATCATACTCTCTGAATGCCCATTTTTTGTTTGAACTGTATTTAATATTCTGGTCAACCAATGGTCGGTTTTGTATGGGTGAGCTGCGTTTAGCATTATGGTGTATGAGTAGGCAGTTTCATGCCAGGAACTGTGTTTAAATATATGGTCCAGGAATGGCTCATTTTGTGAATGGAACCGTATTTCATTTTAGTCAATGAATGGCCAGTTTTCAGAGGGGAGCTGTGTTTATCATTACAGTCGTCGAATCTCCTGTTCCCTGGATGCTGCCTGACCTGCTGTGCTGTTCCAGCAATGAAATTTCAACTTTGATCTCCAGCATCTGCAGACCTCACTTTCTCCTCCATCATTACAGTCTGCCAATGGTCAGTTTTGTGTGGGGCAGGTGTGTTTAATATTGCGGTATATGAATAGTCACTTTTCTTTCGGGAGCTGTGTTTAATGTCACGGTCTATGAATGCCCAGTTTTATGTGGGTGACCTGTATTTAATATAACGGTCTGCGAGTGGTGAGTGTCTCGAAGTCAGCAGTGTTTAATGCTACACACTATAAATGGTCAGTTTTGTGTGAGTGAGCTGTGTTTCATGTTGGAGTCGCGAATTGGTCAATGTCGTGAAGTCAGTTGTGTTTAACGTTACAGTTTATGAATGGTAGTTTTAGCGTTTGAAGCTGTGATTAATATTATGATCTATGCATGGTCAGTTATGCTTGGGGAGCTACGTTTACCATTACGGTCATTGATTGGTCAGTTTTGTGTGGGGAGCTGTGTTCCATATTCCAGTATATAAAAAGCCAGTTTTGTGTGGGAGCTGTGTTTAATATTACTTTCAATTAGTCATCCGTTTTGAGTGTGGAGTTGTGTTCAATATTACAGTCTATGAATGGTCAGTTTTGTGTAGGTGAGCCGTGTTTAATATTGCAGTCTTTCAATTGTCACTTTTCTGTGCGTGGGCATTGATTAATATTATCGTCAACGAATGATGAGTTTTCAATGGTTTGCTGTGTTTAATCTCATCGCTTATAAATGGCCAGTTTTTGTGGGTGAGCTGCGTTTAATATAGGGTCTGCGAATGGTCAGTTTGTGCAGGGAACCGTGTTTAATCTTTTTTGTGCAAAGCTATTTTTAATATTACGGTGTATGAATTGTCACTTTTGTGTTCGTGAACTGTGTTTAATATTACAATCTATGAGTGGTAATTCTTGTGTGGGGCAGCTGTGTTTAATATTAGTCTCTGAAAGGTAACTTATATGTGAGTGAGCTGTGATTAATGTTGTGGTCTAAGAATGGTCAGTTTTGTGTTAGTGAGATGTGTTTAATATTTGGTCTAGGAATGGTCAGTCCTCTGCAGGAAGTTGTGTTTAATGTTGGTCTATGAATGGTCAGTTTTGAGCGTGGAGCTTTGGTTAATAGTACAGTCCACAATTGATCCATTTTGTGTGGGTGAGTTGTGTTTAATATTGAGATCCGCGAGTCGTCAGTGTCCTGAACATAGCCGTGCTCAATATTACACAGTATGAATGGACAATAATGTGTTGCGTTGACATTAATATTACAGTTTCTGAATGTTCAGTTTATTACTTTGGTATGTGTTTAATACTTTGCTCAATGAATGGCCACTTTTGCACGAGGATGTATGTTCAATGTTAGTGTGTTTGTGTGGTCAGTTTTGTATGGGGAGCTGCGTTTACTCTACGGTCTAATGAATGGTCAGTTGCATGCCAGGAGCCGAGTATCATGTTACAGCCTATGCATGGGCTGTGTCTAATATTACGATCAATAAATGGTAAGTTTTGTTTGGGGACCTCTGTTCAACATTATGGTCTACGAATTGTGTATGTGTGTGCGAAGCTGTTTTTAATATTACGCACTATGAACTGTCAATTCTGTGTGGGTGAACTGTGTTTAATATTAGAGTTTAAGAATGGTCATTTTTGTTTGGATGTGCCATGAGTAATATTAGTCTTTCAATTGTCAGTTTTGATTGGGAGCTGTGTTTAATATTGCATTCTATTAATAGACAGTTTTGTGTGGGGAGTTGTTTTTAGCATTATGGTCTATGAATGGCAAGTTATGTGTGGGGAGTTTGGTTTATTATGGTGGTGTATGAATGTCCCTTTTTGGGTTGTCATTATAATATAAGGGTCTTTGAGTGGTCAGTTTCTTTTTGCAAAGCTGTGTTTAATACGGTCTATGAACAGTCAGTTTTGTATGGAGAGTTGTGTTTAATGTTACAGTTTAAGAATCGACAGTTTTGTGATGGGTCTGTGTTTAACATTACAGTCAATGAATGGTCAGTTTTGAGTGGGGAGCTGTGTTCAATAGAACTGTCTGTAAGTCGTCAGTATTGTGTAGGGTCTTTGAATGTTAATATTTTGTGGGTGAGTTGTGTTTAGTATTATATTGCATGAATGGTCAGTAATGTGTCAGTGAGGTGTGTTTAATATTACATCTATGAATGATCAGTTTTGTATGGTTAGCTGTATTTAATTTTATGGTCTATGAATGGGCAGCTTTGTCTGGGGAGATTTGTTTAATTTTGTGGTCAATGTATGGTCAGTTTTTGTGCGTTCGAGCTGCGTTTGATAATTGTGTCTATGAATTGTTACTTTTGTCCGGGGTGCTGTGTTTATTAAAATGGTCGCTAAACGATCAGATCTGAGTTGCGAGCTGTGTTTACTCTACGTTCTATGAAAGGTTAGTTTCCTGCCAGCAGCTGTGCTTAATATTACAGTCTGTGAATAATTAGTTTTGTGTGGAATATCTTTTTTTAATATTACAGTCAATGAATGGTGACATTTCTTCTGAGTTGTCTGTTGAGTATTATTGTATATGAATTGTCAGTTTGTCTGGATTAATTGCGTTAATATTGCGATCTACGAATGATGAGTTTTCGGCGGAGAGCTACGATTATGCTTAATCTATGAAGGGTCAGTTTTGTTCTGGGAACTTTAATTAATATTGTGGTCTATGAATCGTCAGTTTTGTGTTGGGAGTCATGTTAATATCAGGGTCTTTGAGTAGTCAGATTTTTGAGGGTGAGCTGTTTTAATATTTCTGTCTGTGAATTGGCACTTGTCTACGGGGAGCTGTGTTTATTAATACGTTCTCCGAATGGTCACTTTTGTGTGGTGAGCTGTGTTTACTTTACGGTCTATGCAAGGGCGGTTACATGTCAGGAGCTGCGTTTAATATAACGGTCTATGAATGGTCACAGTCAGTGATCAGTGAAAAACTCCGTAATCCATGTGAATTCCATCTCATCTCAATTTCTCAGGAGATCTCTGACTGTGATGTTACTCTTTCCTCAGCCTCTTTATTCAATGCTTGATCTGAGATAAATAGATTCCGAACTAGTTGTACAATGTTTTGTTCCAGGACAACACTGACAGAAAGAAACATTTTACAAATTCCTCTTTGAGATCACTCCTGATGTGTGATTGCCAAAGATGATATGTAGATTACTGCATCAGCTCCCAGAAGGATCCAACAGAGACCGAGCACAGCGGCCAATCCTCGACCCCGTGGGTTTGCAATCTAAATCACCATCCCAGTATCCACTACACATGTTTCTAGGGTGTCAATGGAGTGAGCGGGAGAGTGGATCACACAGTGAGCGAGAAAATGGATGTGACCAGCACTCTACAAGTACAATGGCAGTCGCGGTGCTTTCCTTCCCGTCCTATCCCCTTCCTCCCACTCTCCTCACCTCTGTCCTCGCACTGCCTCAGCGGGAGAAGCTGCCCAGCGCTGAACTGTGAATCTGCACTCGCAGTGCAGGCAATCTGAGTTCAAACAGCAGTTCCTACTCTCAAGTTATCTTAGACCCATCCCTCGCCACTGTGCCAACACCTTGTGCAGTTTAGCCCGTATGGTAGCTGATTTGTAATGGTGTCCCCAAGTTAAATATGCCACACACGCATTTTTCACACCCTGAGGATGGAGTTGGGACATGGAACATCAGGACTCATTATGGACAGTCCCACCAGCGACAGACTGGAACGCCATACCGCTATTATTCCCCAGGAACACAACCGTGAGTGAAACCCGGCCGGAGGCAGGGGAAGGAGATCTCAGCTCAGAGAGCAAAGTGGCGGCGGCACATTTCTCTAGGAAGTCAAGGCCGAAGAAGAGGCCTCCATCCACGGAGTCAGCTTCGCAGTGAAAACCAAACTGATGGACAAACTCTGACCTCCCCTGTGAAATACATCAACACCTCATGGCCCTCGGCCTCCCCCTTGCTGGGAACCAATGTTACAACAATGGCGTGAAACCCTTCTGCAAATTAAACCAGACTCACAGAGAAAGCTCAACTCGCCTCGTAATCTGTGAAAGTATGAGTGACAAGAACTACCCAAATTCCACTGTTTAGAGAATAAATATCAATTGTATTCTTTAACTTTAAAAGTGAATATTAAACAACAGCTACTTACAACTCTAAGTCTCGTTTCTCTTAAACGTTATCAACCGTCCACTCTCTAACAATAAAAGTTCCCAATCAATTTAAAGCAACTGAATTTTCAAAGCTACTCAGAGGCTGTCATCATTGTCGGTCTTCTATGCACTGCCAGATGTTCCTGGGTTGTTATCGGTCTTTTGCTGCAAAGCTGTTTCATATGAAAAAGGTATCTTTGACAGAGAATTTTTTTTGACCTGCTGTCTCTCAATGTAATTGGACGCTCCCTCTGATTATCTTTCAAAATGCCAGCTACTTTACAGCCCGAGCAACGGATCGTTTCTTTGGTTTGATGTCGTCAAAGACATAAGATTGAAATTCGTTCTGGTTTTTCATCTTGGGGCTTAATCTAAACTGGTTAAATTTGGACTGTTTTGAAAACAGCCAAAGGTAACATATTTTCAACTTTCCAGTACACTCTACGATTGATAGTCGGTCACATGACAGTTACCTGCAAACTCTCAGTGCCACGGAGCTTTGACTCTCTCTTAAAGGCACAGGACATGCCTGCAAATTCATAAAACCAGTATGTCACCATATTCAGTGCGCATGTAACAACGCTCCATGTATCGGCTGGGGCAAGATGGAATTCTATTCCAGCATTGACCAATCTCTCTCTCTCAGCACTCTGCAGTGAATAAACTAATTTTCCATGAGACTTCAACGACACAGTCTGGAAAAGTGCAGACCTCTCGGACAATGTAAAAAGGAAAGAGGGAAGAGAGAAGCCCTGACGAAATGCTGCTTACCAACTAATTCATCACCACCACACTGTTCCCACAAAGTAACAAATACAGGACAACGTGGCAGCAGTCGTGCCCCAAACACTGGTACCTGCTTAAATACGTCATCGTCAGAGCAAAGGATCAGAATGACGTGAGAATCACCTGCGCCATGGGATAGGAGCCGCCGACTGTTGGATAGACCATCGGCTGATCCGAGCCATGTTCAACATATATACAGCCCTGCCGCTGTAATATAATCCACAAACTCCTCCGGCTACATAACCAGCCCTACCTCTCCCAGCTCTTCCTCACCCATTAACCGTTCCATTCTTACACATACTATAACACCTTTAACACTTTCTTTCTGTCTATCTTGTGGATGTGTCGAAAAGCTTTCCTGCCTGTACACTGCTGCAAACCCCTCCACTCCCTCCATGAAACACCTAATTCCGTGTTAACTATTCTGTTCTTGAGAACAATCTGTGGAGCACAAAAAACCTCCCCTCGTTGATTAATTCCCTCAGGGGTCCTGCAGAATTCCTGTTCTGTATCACCCACTCCAATCTGTGTTAGTCTCCAGTTTGTAAAAGACTGAATATCAGTATCAGCTCATCCAGTCTCGTAATCCACCTACGTATCTCGATATCCTTCCACAGCTCTTACACCCCAATCTATGCAAAGTCACAATCCTCAACCCTCCCTACCTAGGGTACCTCCTCCAGTTTGTTGATACCCCCTATGTATGTAGGTGCTTCTGGTCTGTAAAAGCTTCCACACTCCACAAATTTCCTGTCTGAGTAACTTGTAGAAGGCACAAACATTCTTATATTTGTAAACTTCTGCAGACACAACAATCCTCCATATCTCTGTGAGGTTCTCCAGTCTTCTCTTTCGAACACTCCTCTCTGTGTGTGCGCTCCGCTTTCTGCCTGTCTCTCACTACACCCATCCCTATTCATGGAGTATAATTCAGCTTGCTGTGTTTCTGCAAATCCATCCAATTCCTAAAGCTCTTCATTCCACTAACATTCTCGACTGCTTGCATCTGCGCTTAACTCTGTCACACCCTCGAGCCCCTGAGCACGTCCCTATCTCTGTGCCCTCTGTCCATCCCTTTAACTCCCACGAACACTGAAACACACCAGGGATTTGCAACAAGGGCAACTGGAATGACAGCATTAACTGAAGTGAACAGATCGGCTGGGGGCAAGATGGAATTCTATTCCAGCATTGACCAATCTCTCTCTCTCAGCACTCTGCAGTGAATAAACTAATTTTCCATGAGACTTCAACGACACAGTCTGGAAAAGTGCAGACCTCTCGGACAATGTAAAAAGGAAAGAGGGAAGAGAGAAGCCCTGACGAAATGCTGCTTACCAACTAATTCATCACCACCACACTGTTCCCACAAAGTAACAAATACAGGACAACGTGGCAGCAGTCGTGCCCCAAACACTGGTACCTGCTTAAATACGTCATCGTCAGAGCAAAGGATCAGAATGATGTGAGAATCACCTGCGCCATGGGATAGGAGCCGCCGACTGTTGGATAGACCATCGGCTGATCCGAGCCATGTTCAACATATATAAAGCCCTGCCGCAGTGGAGACATCTGAAGCAGAGCCACAGCAAGTTCAATACTGAGGCACTCAAAGAGAGTGAAAAGAGAGCCTCATAAAGCCAGCCCCTCTCCACAAACCGGGCGACCTTCAGCAACAGGATGCCAACAGCCTCTTGTCCAAACTCAAGGCCGCCTTCATGAATGCATGCAAACACTCGACCGGTCATTTAACCAGGAAACACTACTACTGATTTTTCCAGAATGACCATGAGATACAAGAACTGGTACAGTGGAAGCACATGGCATTTATCCACGATCCTTTTAATCTCCATAAACTACTTCAGAGCCAACGGCACACCTTAACTGTGTCACCTCTTTCAGTCTCCATGACTGTCCCTCTCTGTGTAACCTTCTTCAGTCCCCATGCCTCTCCCGTTCTCCATAAACGCTTTCAGTCCTCACGACTCTCCCTATCTTTGTAACCTTCTTCAGTCCACACGAATCTCCCTATCTGTATTGCCTCTTTCAGTCTCCACGAAATTTGCTTTCTGTGCGAACTCCTTGAGTCCCCAGAGTCCTCACTTGTTGTGTAATCTGCTTCAGTCCCTAAGACCTGGCCTATCTGTGCAAAGTCCTTCAGTCCCGACAACCCTCCCTATCTGCGCAACCTCTTTTAGTCCCTCCGACCCTCCCTTTCCATGTAACCTCCTCCAGTTCATTACGACCCAACCTACCTGCTTGTCTCCTTCAGTTCCCATGGATCCCTTATCTCTATGCCGTGCTTCATTCCCTCGACATTCCCTATCTGTGTAACCTCGTTCAGTCCCCACTGTCCTCCATGTCTGTGTAGCATTCTTCTCTACCCACGGCCCTTCCTATCTCTGTAACCTCCTTCAGTCCCCACAACACTCTCTATATGTGTAAGCTCCTCGGTCTCTACAGCCCTCACTCCTTCAGTGCCCACGGCGCTTCCTATTTGTGTAACCTCCTTCAGTACCCACGACACTCCATATTTGTGTAGCCCACACGTTCTCCCGTTCCCTGGAAACTTCTTCAGGCCCCACGACCCTCGCTCTCTGCATTACCTCCTTCACTTCCCACAGGCCTCCCTATCTGTATAACCTCCTTCAGTCCCCACTGTCAATAGAAAATAGACAATAGACAATTGGTGCAGGAGTAAGCCATTCTGCCGTTCGAGCCTGCACCAACATTCAATATGATCATGGCTGATCATCCTTAATCAGTATCCTGTTCCTGCCTTGTCTCCATAACCCTTGATTCCACAATCATTGAGAGCTCTATCCAACTCTTTCTTAAATAAATGCAAAGACTGGGCCTCCACTGCCCTCTAGGGCAAAGTATTCCACACAGCCACCACTCTCTGGGTGAAGAAGTTTCTCCTCATCTCTGTCCTAAATAGTCTACCCCGTATTTTTAAGCTGTGTCCTCTGGTTCGGCACCCACCCATCAGGGGAGGATATAGAGATAGTCCTCCCTATCTCTATAACCTCTCTCATTCACTCGACCTCCCAGTCAGTGCAAACTCATTCTTCAAAACCTAGAAGACCCCACATATGTCAAAGTGCTTCAATACATTCAATCCTCCCAAATGTTGTAACTTCCATTAGTTAGTAATCCATTCCTAGCTTTATAACGTAATATCATGCAGTGTCTAAATCTCTCTCGATCTTTGTGTGCTCCTGCAATCGCTACAACTGTTCCTGTGTTTGTAACGTTGACCCACACCTTGAAATCTCCTAAATGCTGAACCTTCTTCTGGCACTTCCTTTATGTTACCGTCCCCTGCTCTTAGGAACCTGCCCATTTATCTGATCCCCTGCTGTCTCTCGAGCCCTCCATATCTCCAACATCCACCAGCCTCCACAAACCTCCCAACATCTGTAATGTCTTCCAGTCGCTTCAACGTCCTCCTTTACTGCAAACTCCTCCAGTCTCTGTATCACTTTCCATTTGCCAAACCAAATGCAGTCTCTAAAATCGGTCTGTGTCAGAAGTGTTTCGCTTTCTAATCTCCATACGTCTGCAAGTCTCGCTATAATCCATAAACCCCTCCGGCTACATAACCAGCCCTACCTCTCCCAGCTCTTCCTCACATATTAACCGTTCCATTCTTACACATACTATAAGATCTGTAACACTTTTTTTTCTGTCTATCTTGTAGATGTGTCGAAAAACGTTCCTGCCTGTACACTGCTGCAAACCCCTCCACTCCCTCCATGAAACACCTAATTCCGTGTTAACGTTTCTGTTCTTGAGAACAATCTGTGGAGCACCAAAAACCTTCCCTCGTTGATCAATTCCCTCAGGGCCCTGCAGAATTCCTGATCTGTATCACCCACTCCAATCTGTGTTAGTCTCCAGTTCGTACAAGACTGAATATCAGTATCAGCTCATCCAGTCTCGTCATGCATCTACTTATCTCGATATCCTTCCGCAACTCTTAAACCTTCCCCTCCTCTATGCAAAGTCACAATCCTCAACCCTCCCTACCTAGGGTACCTCCTCCAGTTTGTTCATCCCCCCTATGTATGTAAGTGCTTCTGGTCTGTAAAAGCTTCCACACGCCACAATTTTCCTGTCTGAGTAACTTGTAGAAGGCACAAGCATTCTTATATTTGTAAACCTCTGCAGACACAAAAAACTTCCATATCTCTGTTAGGTTCTCCAGTCTTCTCTTTAGAACACTCCTCTCTGTGTGTGCGCACCGCTTTCTGCCTGTCTCTCACTACACGCATCCCTATTCATGGAGTATAATTCAGCCTGCTCTGTCTCTGCAAATCCATCCAATTCCTAAAGCTCTTCATTCCACTAACATTCTCGACAGCTTGCATCTGCGCTTAACTCTGTAACACCCTCGAGCCCCTGAACACGTCCCTATCTCTGCGCCCTCTGTCCATCCCTTTAACGCCCACTAACACTGAAACACACCAGGGATTTGCAACAAGGGCAACTGGAATGACAGCATTAACTGAAGTGAACAGATATGATCGTACTGACATTATGAAAATATGACTGAAGAATGGCCATGACTGGCAAGTGTATATTGAAGGGTTGTCAGAACTTAGGCAGGATTGTTAAGAAGTCCAACAGGGTCTGGTAACGCTGTGAGGAAAGGATGCATTCAGTGAATTTGTGGGACAATCAAATGGATATGACAATCAAAATTCAGATTCTATTTGGATGAAGATGAGAAACAGAAGGAAGCAGTAACCATCAACAGGATATATTTTATCAACACCAAGCAGTGATCGTAATGTAAATATGGTTAATATAAGGAAATTGAATGTACCTGTAGCAAGTGCAGTACAGTTACTGTGTGCTACAGTAGTCTCCGTCCTGACGAGATAACTAATGCGTATCAGGACTGTAATAGATGGAATCCTGCATCTTACACAAGATGGTGTTCAGTAACAGCGTGTGAAGAAACCATCAAGGGAACGGGATATTCCGGACCAAATGTTGTGCAAAGAGAAATATCTAATAACCTCGTTTTAAAGAATCTATCTAAGCAGAGAACCAGAATAAGAAGTAATCTTTTTTATTGAGCTTGAATCTGATGAAGAGAAAGCGATGAGTGGAGGAGATGAATTAAACTATTTGGCCCATTGCGTGTTTCCGGTATTCATTGGTACCATGGCTGATCCGATAACCCCGACCTCTAGGTTCCTGCCTTTCCCATGCCACCCTTGTCTTACCATTTCTGCTGTAAATATACTGACTGACCCAGCCTCTACAGCTCTCTGTTGCAAGGAATTCCATAGATTCATTACCCTCTGAGTGAAGAACCTCCTTCGCATCTCTGTCTCCGATGGGTGAGCCCTTGCTGGGATTCTGGTTACAGATTCTCACACAAGGGAAAACAAGTCCAATGGGAAAAGTAATTATTGCAGACGACAAGAAGCTTTGTGGTGTTATGGATACTAGGGACAGTATCATTGGTTGCAGCAGGATAAGTTCAGTTGAAACGTTAGATGAAGAAAAGGCAAATAGAATTTAACTTGACATGTGTAAGATGATGCCTTCGTCGGGGTTAATGGTAAGAAAGCTGTGATCCTGAGGGACAATTATATACAAAGGGATCTTGGCGCACCTCCAATGCTTCGTGAAAGTGACAATACAATTTGGTGAGGTCGGAAAGAAAGCAGATGGCATTGTTGTCCTCACCATTCGCAGAACTGAGAAGGAATGTTTGCATGTTATGGTGTAAGGATATGAAACTTTTGAAAATGTTTGGCCATACTTGAACTAGTATGTGTTGTTCACATTGACATACGACAGACAGGATATGGAGGATTTGGAAAGGGTGCAAAAGCAGATTATCAACATGCTGCCTGTGTTTGTTGTTTTCAGAGTGTGTTTGCTATAAGGTGAGATTGAACAAACTTGGATTGTTTGGCTCGTGTGAAACAGAGTGGGGGGCGTAAAGGGACTGAGTTTGTGGACAGTGGAGAGAACGAGAGAGTCGGAGCATGGTAGACAAAGAGAAAGATAGATTGAGAGGGATGTAGTGAGAGAGGGTAGAGGGAGAGAGCGCGTTTGAGGTGCGAACCTGGAGAGAGGGTAAGAGTAGGATAGGATGTAGAGAGTGAGTGGGAGGGGATAGATGGAGAAAGATAACGAGAGAGAGAGAGATTGTGCAGCATGTAGAGATTGAAGAATGGCAGTTCGAATGAATAAGAGAGAGGGATGGGGAAGAGAGAGGAAGGGAAGCGGGAAGCAAGAGAGAGAGAGTGAGAGGGGAAATTAGAGAGTGTGTGAGAGAGTTGTCGAGAGAGAGGGGTGAAGGGTAGAGATACATATTGTGGAAAGCGAGAGTGGCGGTGTAGAGATAGAGTGCAGGGGTAGAGCGAGACAGAGTGGGTGGAGAGTAGAGAGAGGCACAGGGCGAGTGAAATGGCTTACAGAGAATGATGGGATGGTTTAGAGACAGAGAAATTAGAGGAGATGGCCCGGGAGAGACAGAGGAGGAGCCGATCGGGAGAAGGTGAGTCTATGAAAGGGGTACAGTGCGAGGGTAGAGAGAGAGACAAAATGGGAGGGTTCAGAGAGTATTAGTCAGCGGGGTGTAGAAAGACGGAGAGTGTGGTAATGGGCACATGAAGGGAGAGTGGGACGGCGGTACCGGGAGGGATCTAGATAGAGTTGAAAGGGTGAATAGGGAAAGAAGGAGGGGTATAGACGGAGAGATTAAGAGGTGGGAAGAGAAAGAAAGTGAGACTGGAATGGTTTGAACAGAGACAGTAGGAGTGGGTACAGAGAGAGATAAGGAATTAGCGGGGCTTAGGGGGAAATTGGATATGGTGTAGAGAGAGTAGGAGAGGGTATCTAAGGAGAGAATGAGAGATTGGGAGGAGTGCTGAGAAAGCAGGAGGGAAGTTAGAGAGAAAGAAATAGGGAGGGGATGGAGAGAAAGAGGGTGGGTGGAAAGAGCGTGAGAGGGATTCAAATGAGAGAGTGAGACTGGGTGGAGACAGATTGAGTGGAATGGGGTGGAGAGTTCATGGGAGGACACAGATGGAGAGAATGGGGTTGTAGCGGTAGAATGAGTGTGAAGGGTGTAGAGGGAGAAAAGGGAGACGGTGGAAGCGGTTTATAGAAAAAGAGTGGGAGCAAGTTTGAGAGACAGAGAATGGAAAGGGTGATAATTGAGAGAGAGAAAGATGGGCCTACAGAGGGAGAAGGAAATCGGAAGGGGGTCGGGAGGGAGAGAGTAGGAATGGGTAGCACGAGTGTTAGAGTGGGAGGGGCGTTGAGAGAGGGAGAGCAACGTAGGTAAAGAGAGACCGAGACAGTGTGGGTCGGGTGAAGAGAGAGAGAGGAAAAGATAGATAGAGAGAGAGAGAGACAGTGGGAGCAGGATAGTGAGAAGCAGTGAGATGCAGAGAGAGGGTGGCGAGCTAGAGACAAGGAACAGCAAGGACGTAGACAGACAGAGACATATTGGGAGGGGGCAGGGAGAGAGATGGAGTGGGAGATGGGTTGAGGGAGAGAGAGAGAGACAGAAGGAGACAGAAGAGAGTGGGAGTTCTTAGGAGAGACAGTGAGAGTGCAAGGGACGAGACAGAGTGGGAGGTTGAGGGAGACCTAATGAGAGTAGAAAGAAAGAGAGACAGTGGAATGGGTGATAGAGAGAGAGAGTAAGAGAGAGAATTGGTTGCAGAGAGAGACAGTGGGAACAGGAGTAGAGTGAGAATTTAGGAGAGGGTATAGAGAGAGTGGGAGGGTGGAAGAGAGAGAGGGAATGTTTGGTAGAGTGGAGGGAAAGAGAGTGTGGGAATGAGTAGAGACAGTGTCAGAGTGAGCTGGGTAGAGACAGGTTGATAGAATGTGGGGGTCGGAGACAGAAAGGCAGAGTTGGATGGGGGTACGGGGAGACAGAGAGAAAGAGGAAAATGGGAGGCTGGTAGAGAGAGAGTGGGAGGCGAATAGGGAGAGAGAGTGGAAGAGGTTAGATCAATAGAGAGAGGGACTGGAGATTGAGAGGGAAGTATATAGAAAGTGGGAGGGATAGAGGGAGAGAGATTGGGAATGTCGAAAGACAGAGAGAAATGGAAGTGGACAGAGAGGCAATGGGTGTGTTGTGAAAGTAAATGTCAGGGACCAGTATAGAGCGAAAGAGAGAGTGGGTGGGGCCTTGAGAGAGTGCAAGAGAGAGTGAAGAGGGTAGAGAAAGATACAGGGAGGGGATTAATGTGAACGGGAGCGAGTGCGATAGGGTATAAGGAGAAAGGGAAAGGTAGAGAGAGAGCATGGGAGGTAAATTGACCGACAGAGCGAGAGTGGGAGGGGGGTGGAGAGAGAGAGAGTAGGAAGCAGTATAGAGAGAGAGTGGGAAGGTAGAGATTGTGGGAGGGAGGCAGAGAGACAGAGAGAGTGGGAGGAGGCAGGGAGAGAGATAGGGTGGCTGAAGCCTAGAGGGTGTGAGACAGAAATAAAGATGAGTGGACGGGGTTAGAGAGAGTGGGCGGGGGTACATAGAGAATGACAGAGGGAGAAGAGAGTGGGAAGGAGTACAGAGAGAGTGCAAGGGAGGAGACAGGGAGGGGGTAGGAGATAGAGTCGGGAGAGTGAGGAAAGAAATCGGGATCGAGAGGTGTGAAGAAGAATTGGATGGGGCCGAGAGAGAGAGATAGTGGGAGGGTACAGAGTGAGAGTGAGGGAGAGTGGCAGAGAGTAGAGGACGGGAGTGGTTACAGAAAGAGAGTAACACAGAGTGCAGAGAGAGAAATGATGGCGGTAGAGAGATACTAGGAGAAATAGATACAGAGTGGGTTGGATAGAAAGAGAGAAAGTGGGGGTAACGGTCGAGACGGAGAGATTGAGGGAAAGGTGTAGAGAGGGAGAGTATAAGGGTGTTGAGAGGCAGAGTTGGAGGCGGGTTGAGCGAAACAGAGGGTGGCAAGGATGTCTAGAAAGAGAGTTAGTGGGGTGTATAGTGAGAGAGAGAGAGACAGTGGGAGGGAGGGTGAGAGACAGAGAGTGAGGAGTATATATACAGAGAGACATTGGGATGGAGGCTAGAGACAGTGAGAGTGGGAAGGTATAAGAGAGTGAAGGATGGAGGAAGAGAGACAGAATGAGAACGTGGGAGGGGCAGAATAAGATGAGAGCGGAACATGGGTTGACAGAGAGATGATGTAGAGGAGAGTTGGGGCAGTTAAGAGGGACAGAGTGGGTGGCGTTTGAGTGCGAGATTGGTGTCGAGAGAGAGCGCTTTCGGAAGAGTTAAAGTGGAGGGAAGAGAGAGTGCGTGGGTGGAGACAGACAGATAGAGGGGTAGCGATAGAGAGGGCGGGATCAGCGATAGACAGGGAGTGGCAGGGGAGAAATACAATGCGAATGGGGCAGAGAGAGCTTGGGATGGTTTAAAAAGAGAGAGAGTGGGACAGCATTGACAGAAAGAGAGTGTGGGCAGGTGCAGAGAGAAAGTGTAGGGGTATGTAGGAAGAGACAGAGTCAGATGGGGTAGAGAGAGTGAGGGGTAGAGAGAGAGTGAGGGTGTAGAGAGAGGTGCGACAGTAGGAGGGGCTAGAGAGAGATTAGGACGCTGTAGAGAGAGGTGGGAGGAGCAGGGCTTTAGAAAAAGAGAGATAGAGAGAGGGGATTAGAAAGAGTGTGGGAAGAGAGAGATTATGAGGTGGGTAGAGAGAGGGACAGTGAGTGGGAGGGGCACAGAGGGAAACACAGTGGGAGTGGGTAGAGGGAAAATGAGAGGTAGGAGAGTAGGAGTGGGGTAGAGAAGGATTGGGAGACGCTAGAGGGAAATAGAGTGAGATGGAGTTATTGCAGTCAGATAGTGGGAAAAGTATGGAGAGAGAGACAATGGGAAATGTTAGATGGGGAGACAACTCGGAAGATGAGACAGAAAGGGTGTAGCGAGAGAGAATGTGAAGTTAACAGAGGGAGATAGTGAGGCGTATCGAGGGAGAGAGTGAGTGGGAGGAGGTAGAGGGAGACAGATTAGGACATAGTCGAGAGAAAGACAGGAGAGAGAATGGGGAGAGACGGATGTGGAAGAGAGAGTGGGACGTGGTAGGGAGACAGAGCATGGAAGAGGAAAGAGAGACAGTGGGAGACGTTGGAGAGAGAGAGTGGGAAAATGAGTGGCAGACGGGTGGACAGAGAGATACAGAGAGGAAGGTGTGTAGAGAGAGATTGGGAGTAGGTACAGAGAGGTGGTTGGACCGGGTGGAGAGATGCTGGGGTTTTATACAGCGAATAAGTGGGAAGCAGTTTGAGAGAGAGACCGAAACACAGTGAGGGGGTGCATAGAGACGGAGGGAGGGAGGGAGGGATGGTTTGGTGGGTATAGAGGGAGATACCGGGGAGAGGGACAGTGTTGGGGTAGGGAAAATACGGCTGGGAGAATTGTGGAGAGAGAGAATGGGAGGGATGTAGAGAGAAATAAAGAGAGTGAGAGGGGCCTCCAAGGAGAAGGAGAGAGAAAGTGGGAGGAGGTTGAGACAGAGAGCGGGAGGAGAGTACGTCGGGAGCCAAAGAGTCAGAGGGGTGTAGAAAGAGAGCGAGGAAGTTGCAACAGGTGCAGTCAGAGACAGGGAAGGAGAATGGGAGTGGTGCAGAAAGAGAGAGAGCGAGATGGTGTCGATAGACACATATTGGGAATGTATAGTGAGAGAGGGAGGGAGTATGGAGAGGCTGAGGTAGGAGAGAGAGATTGCGAGACAGAGGGACAGGGGAAGCTATTGAGATGGATGGGTGTGAAGAGAGTGAAGGAGTGGGAGGGGAGAGAGAAAATGAGACGGGCTGAGAGAGAGAGATAGAGAGTGAATTGGGTAGAAAGAGTGAGCGAGTCAGAGGAGGAAGAAGGAGAGAGACTGGGAGTAGGGAGTGAGGCTGTAGTGAAAGAGATAGAGGGAGGCGGGTCGATTGAGAGACAACAGAGGGAGAATGGGAGGAACTATGGAGAGAGAGTGGGAAGGGGTTATAGGGACGGACGGAGAGATAGAGTGGGGGGCATTAAGACAGAGTCGGGTGGGAGAAAGAGCGTGGGACGTGGGTAGAGAGAGGCAGAGTGAGTGGTAGCGGGCGGACAGCGAGACAGAGAGGGACTTTGATAGAGAGAGTGATGAAAAGATAAAGGAGAGTTGGACTGGGGTAGAGTGAGAATGGGAGGAGCTAGAGAGGGAGGAGAGAGAGACATAGAGAGTTGGGGGGCAGAGAGAGAGAGCGACATTGGGAGGGAAAGAGAAGAGGTAGAGGAGAGTGGTGATGTACAGAGAGAGTGTATGCAGTGTACAGAGGGAGAGAGGAAGGGGTAGAGGGAGAACGAGATTGGGAGCAGGGTGGAAGGAGTGAGATTGGGGATGCACTGAAAAACAGAGAGAGAGGGAGGGATCAGAGAGTGTGGAGAGAGGGGTGGGGAGAGACTGAGCGTGGGAGGAGACAAGGAAGCAGAGTGTGGGG
>NW_025215366.1:29221-31231 GCF_004010195.1 Chiloscyllium plagiosum
GGGGGGAGGATAGAGACGGGGAGGAGGTAGAGAGAGAGTGGGTAAGTTGCATAAATGACGTGGTGTGTACAGAGAGACAGAGTAGAAGGCGGGTGGACAGAGTGCCAAAAGAGTGTATATATGTATAGAGAGAGGAGAGAGTGGGGAGTGAGTATGGAGAGGGAGAGGTGAGAGAGCGCGCAGGGATAGAGGAATAATGATTGGGAGAGTGGTAGTGATAGAAAATGTGAAGGGCATAAGAGAAAAAAGAGAAGGTGGATGGGGACAAGAGAGAGAGAAGGAGAGAGACAGTGGTATGGGGCCGAGAAAGAGCTTGGGAGCGGTGTAGATAGAGATAGAGAGGGGGAGAAGAGTGGATTAGTGCAGAGAGATAAACGGTGGGAGGGCATAAAGAGACAGATCTATTGGTGGGTCGAGTGGGTGACAGGGAATGGATTGAGAGAGAATGAATGAGGGGACAGAGAGAGAGAGGGAGTGTAAAGAGAAAGTGGGAGGAAGCGAACGAGTGAGTGTGGGAGGGGAGAGAGGGAGAATGGGATGGGAATAGAGCGGGAAAGTGAAAAAGAGAGTGGGAGGGTGTAGAGACAGAGGGAGTAGACAGGTAGAGTGGCAGGGCACAGAGAGAGCGAGACAGTGGGGTAGAGAAACAGTGGGACGGAGTAGAGAGAGAGATTGAGAGGGATATAAAGAGAGAGAGAGGAGAAAGAGAGTGGGACGGCGTAGTGGGAGAGATAGACAGAGTAGCGAGAGAGGGGAAGAGAGGGAGAGAGGAGTAGAAAGAGTGGGAGTGGAAGAGCGAGGGGGCAAGTGGGTAGAGAGAGCGAGAAAGAGTGGAATGTTACATTTAGAGACACAGAGTGGGAAGGGGAAAGCAGATGAGAAAGTGACAAAGGAGACTGGGAGGGTGCTAGCGAGGATAACAGTTGGACGTGGTAGACAGAGAGAGAAGAGAAAGGAGAGTGGGAGGGGTGTACAGAGAGACATTGAGGCGGTAGAGAAGGGGATCGGGGTGTCGAAAGCGAGAGTGAAGGAGATGGAGGAAGAAGGTTGGATTCGAGAGAGAGAGCGTAGTCAGATAGAGAGACAGTGGGGGCAGAGAGAGAGAGAGACAGAGTGGTAGAGAGAGAGTTGAGAGAATGAGTTTGGGAGTGGGATAGCGATAAAGATGGAGAGAAAGAGTGGGAAGGTAGAGAGTGCAGGAGGGATGTAGACAAAGAGAGACAGTGGGAGGTGTGTATAGTAAGAGAGTGGGACGGGTGCAGACTGAGAGAGAGTATGGAAGGCGACTAGAGAGAGAGGGAGGGATCGTGAGAGGGAGTGGTAGAGAGAGAAAATGGGAGGTGGATCGAAGGAGACAGTGTGGGGGGCTGCATACAGGGAGATAGAATGGGAGAAGGCAGAGAGGGAAAGAGAGAGAGGAGAGTTGTACGGTAGAGAGAGAGAATCGGAGGTGATACACAAAGACAGTGAGAGGATGGGCTGGGGTAGATGGAGGGATACAGGAAGGGAGAGAGAATTGGAGGGATGGGTAGAGGGAAAAAGAGTGGGAAGTGGTAGTCAGAAAGAGGGCGAGAGAGAGAGGGAAGACAGAGAGTAGGGAACAGAGAGGGAGGAGAGAGACAGAGGGAGGGAGGAGGTAGAGAAAAAGAATATTGGAGGGGAGACAGAGAGTGGGATGAGGGAGAGAGAGAATGGGGGTATAGATGGCGAATGAGTGAGAGACAGGTAGATAGAGAGGGCGGTGGGTAGAGAAAGAGTGGGACATGATAGAGCGAAATCATGGGAAGGGGTAGATAGAATGAGTAGGAGTGTAATAGAATGTTTGGAAGGCGTGTAGAGAGGGAGAAGGGAGAGAGTGGGTGGTGGGTGTAGAGAGAAAGGGGAGAGAGGTAGTGGAGGGGCTAGAGAAAGAGAGAGTGGAAAGGGTAGAGAGAGAGAATGGGTGGATTATAGAGCGAGAGTTGAAGGGAGTTATGGAGACAGAAGGTGAAAGAGAGAGTGGGGGGAGCG
>NW_025215366.1:33768-38998 GCF_004010195.1 Chiloscyllium plagiosum
GAAAGAGAGTGTGGGGGTAAGGAGAGAGAGAGTGGGGTGAAGAGTGACAGAAATAGAATGGGAGAGGAAGGGGAGAGTGGGAAGCGTGTAGAGAGCGGGGTAAGAGTGTAGAGGACAGGCTGAATGTGGGAGGCAATAGGGAGAGAGTCTGATGTTGGGAGGTTGAGTGTGATTTAGTGATTTGGATCAGAATTTTGCGAGCTGAAAGAAGACAGAGCTCGGTGGTGGAGGGCAAATGTTCATCCTCGAGTTGTGTTACCAGTTTTGGGTCCAATGCAGTTTGCCATTTAAAAAAAAAGACCTGTATGAGTGCGTAGAAGGATGGGTAAGTAAATTCGCGGATGGCACTGAGGTAGGTGGAGATGTGGATTCTGCTGAAGGACATTGCAGTTTTCAGAGGAACATAGTTCAGATTACAGATTAGATTACGATTACATTACAGCATGGAAACAGGCCCTTTGGCCCAACAAGTCCACACCGACCCGCCGAAGCGCAACCCACCCATGCCCCTACATTTACCCCTTACCTAACACTACGGGCTATTTAGCATGGCCAATTCACCTGACCTGCACATCTTTGGACTGTGGGAAGAAACTGGAGCACGCGGAGGAAACCCACGCAGACACGGGGAGAACGTGCAAACTCCACACAGTCAGAACTGGGCTAAAAGGTTGACAAAGGAGTTTAATGCAGAAAAGATTGAGATGATTCACTTGGAAGGAGCAACAGGAGTAAAGAATACCAGGATAATGGCAAGGTTCTTTTTAGTCTGAGTGAGCAGAGAGATCTCTGAAAGTTTCCACCCAAGTTGATAGGGCTGTTAATAAGGGTATTGGGGCGTTCGTATTTATTGGCGGAGGGATTGAGTTTCAGAGCCATGAAGTCATGCTGGAACACTGATGCCACCGCACTGAGAGTATTGCTTACACTTCTGTTGATAGGGAGGATGTGAAAGCTTTGGAAATGGCCCAGAGGACATTTTGCTCTGATTTTGCCTGTTTTGGAGGGAAGGTCTAATGAGCAAAGGCCAGGAGACTTGAGGCTGTTTAGCATAAAGAGGAGAAGGTTAATGGTGACTTAATTGAGACATACAAGATAATCAGAGGACTAGATATGGTGGATATTAAGAGCCTTTTTCGTAGGATGGCGAGCACGAGCGGATATAGCTTTAAATTGCGAGATAGATATAGGACAGATATCGGAGATATATTCTTTACTCACAGAATAGTTGAGATATGGAACGCACTGACTGCAACAGTGCTAGACTCGCCAATTTCATGCGTATTTAATTGTTAATTGGATGAACATATAGATGAAAATGGAAAGGTGCAGTCAAAGATAGGGTTCAGATTGGTTTCATAGGTGGGCGCAACATGAAGGAACAAAGGGCCTGTACTGCGCTGTAATGTCCTATGTTCTACAACATACTGTGTAACAATCTGCTGTCCTTGAAACGGCTTGTCAATCTACGTCAAATCTGTCCTTCCAGCAAGAGCCTCCAAACAATCATCCACTCTCTTCCCCTTCCAACAGTTGTGAACCCATCCTGTCTCTGTTCTTGGAGAGATAACACCTGTGACTCTATCGCCACTCTGTTTCCCTAGCAACAACCTGTAGCCCATCCCTACTTTACTATCCAAGCAATGGCCTGTGAACCCATCCCACACTGTTTCCGTAGACATTGCCTGCGAACTCATCCATACTCTGTTTCCCTTGCAGGTGAATGTGAAACCCCACCCCCTGAATATTTACACACTGTTCTTCTCCAGGCAGCCTGTGACCCGATTCCAATTCTATTTCCCTCGCAACGGGCCACGGAAACTATTTCCACTCTGTTCCCCCAGCATCGACCTGTAAACTCGCCTCCACTCTGTTCCCCAAAGAACTAATTATGAACACCTATGTAAAGTCTGTTATCCCAGAACAGGCTTGGAAGCAAACTCCCACTGTGTTCTCCCATCAACAGACTGTCAACCAATTCCTACCTGTGACTCCATCGCCACTATGTTTCGTTTGGAACAGCCTGTCAGCTCATCGGCCCTCTATTCCCCTAACAATGGCCAGTGAAACCATCCCGAAAATCATTGCAACGGACTGTGAGCTTATGCCAGAATGTTCTCCCAGTGATAGCCTGTGTATAAATCCCCATTCGGTCCAACCAGCAATGGCCTGTGAACCCATCGTAACCCGGTTCTCCAAGGAACGACCTGTGAACTCAGCCTCACTTTGGTCCCATCTGAAAGCCCCAACTCTGCTTTCCTAGAAACGGACTGTTAATCTATCTTAAATCTGTTCCCCGAGCAAGAGCCAGAGAACCCATCCCTGCCTGTTCCCCAAGCAACAGCCTTTGACACCATTTCCACTCTCTTTCCTTGGAAATGGCTTGTAAACCCATTGCTATTCTGTTCCCCAAGCAAGTGCCTGCGGGCACATGCAACCTGTATTCTCCTAGCAACGGCCGAGAAACGCATCCCCAACCTGTTCTACTATGAACGCTCTGAGAAAACGTCTCAACCCTGTTCTCCTAGCAACGGCCTCTGAACCCATCCACAATCTGTACTTCAAGCAACAGCCTGAGAATAAATTCTCATTCTGTTCGCTTAGCAATGGGTTGTGATCCCATCCCTGCTCTGTTCACTGAGCAACAACATGTGACTACTTTTTCGCTGTGTTCCCCTCGTAACTGGCTGTCACCGCATCCTGGATCTGTTCCCCTAGGAACAGCCTCTGAACCCATCCTCACTCGATTCTCTAGCAATGACCTGGTAACTTACCACAACCATTTTCTCCTGGGAACAGTGTCTCACTCCAACCCCACTCTGTTCCGTTAGCACCTTCCTGTCGTCCAATCCCCAATCTGTTCCACCAACAGCGGCCTGTGAAACCGTCAATATGTATTACCCTCGTAACGGCCTGAACCCTGTGCCACTGTGTTCTCGCAGCAATCGTTTCTGATACATCCTCCCTCTGTTCTCCAAGCAATGGTGTGTGAACGAATCCCCACTCTGTTCTTTTAGAAATAGCCTGTGGCCAAATATCCAGTCTGTTTCCGTAGAATTGGCCTGTGAATCAATTCCAACCCTGATCTCCTAGCATTAGACTGTGAACCCATCCCCACATTGTTCACCCGGCAACGGCCTGTGACCTCATTCCAACCCTGTTTCCCTGGCAACGATCTGAGAACCCAATCCCAGACAATTAACCTCGTAAGGGTCTGTGAAACTGTTCCAACTCTGTTCTCCCGGAATTGGTTTGATATTCTATCGCAACTTTGTTTTCCGAACAGTGGCCTCTGAACACATCCCCACTCTCTTCTCCTGACTTTGCCTATGAACCCATCCTCGCCGTATTTCCCTAGCTTTATACTGCAAATCCAACCCCACGGTGTTCTCCTTGCAACGGACTGTTCACCCGTCCCCATTCTGTTCACCCAGCAATGGTCTGTGAACCCATAACCATGAAACGCAAATCAAGCATAAGGTACGTCAGGATGAGTTTGTTTAGGATGTGGAGAGAGAGAGAGCTAGAAGGAGAGGGAGTGGAGTAGATTTGGGGAGTGTGTGTAACACCAGCGGTAAGAGCAAGGACAAAGTGAGTTAAACCCAACCCCTCAGCTCAGGCTGAGTCCCCTTCCCTTCTCTGAGTATCGAGAGGTGGGGGCAGAGTCCGTCTTTCTCTTCTTCGACGCAACGAGAAATAAGATTATAGTTGACGCTGCTGTTTTGCCCTTTTTAATGAGCATTTTTATTATTTACAAATTGATGTGATAGATACAGTCAGTGGGATAATGTATTTCCGCACTGCGTCCTGAGCTGAGAGAAGCAATGAAATGGATCCCTGTGGGATAGCGTTAGACAACCGAGCAATCACCTCAGTCTGTTACCATAGCGACAGGCTGCTTCATTGCAGAAACTTTGGATTAAGAACAGAAAATCCAGAAAGAATTTATTAATGAGAAAATCATATGTTTAGATGAACTTTGGCAAAGTGTTACGGCACAGGTTAAAACTGCTCATTTAAACCTGCAGCAGAGAAAGATTTGCCCGTACATTAACGTGTAAAAATTCGAGAGGCTAAGAACGATTTCAAAGTCACTATTTAAAGTTAAAAAAAAAACACATTTGCTTTTAAAAGTCTAACAGAGAACAATTAATTAACAATTATTTACAACTCCTTCCTCTCACCCATATTTCACTTTCTCTTATATAATACTAAGCCGATAAAACCCTGGAGTATCATGGACCACAAAGTCAGATTTCAAAACCAGTCGGCTGTCGAACCTTCCCTTTGTATCTTCCTCTGTAGATTTTCTTCTTCTTTGGGATTTCTGTGTCACAGGTCATTGTCTGATAAACGTATCTTTACGACCGCTGTGTCTCTGGTAGTCTGTACATGCTGATGGGATTGGCAATTCTCCCTCAGCTGTTGACGTTTTCCAGGTATGTTACCGCTGAAGAATCGGACTATATCACTGGTTTTTAATATTTTCAATATAGTAAATAAATAATGGATTGGAGTTTGGTATTTTGGGGATATAGTATAAATTGATTGCCCAAATTCGTATTTTTTTCTCTCTGCAGGCAACCAGCTATACTAGCTGCCGGACGAAAAGGTTACATTGTATCTTGTTGAGAACTACTTGATGCTGTCAGGTAGTTATGCTAGTTTTTAACTTTCTTAAAGGTACAGTACACCCAATTTTCATAACAAAAGAGATATTTCAGCACATTCTTCAACTGCTGCCTGAACGTAGTCTGGATCATGGCATAAATCGCGGTGTTTGTGCAGCAACTGAGGAGCTGCAGCATGAAGGCCAATTCCAGCAGAAAGATATGGAGATGCACAGATTGATATCCAATATCATACATCCGATACCATATAGAATACACCATTAACATTGGCCATAACAGTATGAAATTGGCCGAGATGACAAACAGTAAAATGATGGATTTTTTCCGATTTTGCATTTCTGTGTCAGACTGAGCATTCCCATCGGTGTGAGCCCGGAGTCTCCTGCGGGCTCTGCTGCTCACCAAAATGTGTTTGATGGTGAAAACATTGAGCAGCAGAATCAGGAGAAATGGGAGAGCCGGGGTTAGAATGTGATGAAGGAACTCAATTGTGGCCCAGACAGGAGAGTACTTGACAGTGAGTGTTACAGCACAAAACCAGGGGGAGTTCCATAGCCAATACCGAGACGTGTACATAAAATACCAGAAAATGTTCTTTA
>NW_025215366.1:39958-56219 GCF_004010195.1 Chiloscyllium plagiosum
AAAAAAATGCTTTTGGCCAATAAGTCTAAATTCTTGGAAAACAAAATAACTAAGGTGTGTAATATTCAGATGCCTGTTGGACTGGCATTCCACCACATGTGAGCACAGGCATCACCAAACACAAGTGGTGGTTTCTGCGATCTTAACAGATACAGCTTGCTCTGGAAGCAATATATTGCAAAGTCTTCCAGTCAGTCTTCAAAGGGATAATCAGCAAAGGTGCTTCAAAGACAGGAGTCACAAATTGAGCAGTCTGTTCCCTAGCAGGCTTTAGCCAACTGAAAACTTGACACTTGCAAAGCACTGTTCGAAAAGAACAGTTATAAACCCAGTCATCAAAAGATTCTGGTGTTTTCATTAAAGTAACTTCAAGTAACCAAAATCAGCAGTTATCTGGAATCTTGTGGTTTTTGAGAAACATCATTCCAATGACCTTTCATTGACCTTGTTAAAATAAACACTCCAGGCATCTCTACAACCATTCAAACTCAAATCCGCAAAAATTGGATCCATTATAACACCCGTTTATGATTCTTTACAGCTGTATTTTTTATACAACAGTTTCAATTTTCTTCCACTCATTAACACCAGTGAGAACGGGTTCTCTTCAAGTTATACTGACTCTTCTAAACCCAGCTGATAATAGAAAAATAACAAACTTGACCTATTATTCAATCCAACTAATTTAAAGGAGGTTTCTGTATAATTAAATTTCCAAGATGCTGAAATCTGACAAGGTAAAATTTCTAAAGCATGAAGGCTATCAATATTAAACTTGAATCTTGTAAAAAAGAGAAATCAATTCTATTGATCAAACAGGTGCGATGTTTTTAATGATGCATTGGGCTGCTGGAACAACGTTATGGATGAATCTCAGCTAAGCTGGTCAAAGTTAGCACAATGTTTCATTAATACACCAGTGTAAAATCATGAAATACTTATCTACCTTGTCTGGCCACTATTAAACTAGCCATGCAATCTGGAACACTTGTTCCTGCTGCCAGAAATGTTATTCCCATGATAATATCTGGAATCCCAAGTGTATACCCCGTTACGGTTACCTGCAAACAGAAAAAAAGGCAAATATAATCAACTGTCTGACAAACGTGCATTACAGTAAGATCGGGACAAAAAGATAATTCCATTGTGTCATTACTATTTTTATATTCTTTCACAGGACATATGTCACTAGCTAGGACAATATTTATTGCACATTCCAAATACTCTTGAATAGGTGGATGTGAGTTGTTCACACGATCTACTGCAGTCCACAGTGCTGTAAGGAAGGAAGTTCCAGGATTTTGACTCCTCAACAGTGAAGGAACAATGACATAGTTATAAGTCAGGATGTTGTATGACTTGAGGAGGAATTTGCAGGTGGTGTTGTTCTCAAAGTCATAGAGTCACAACATGGAAACAGATCATTTGCTCCAACTCATCCACGCCGACCAGACATCCCAATCTGACTTAGTCCTATTTGCCAGCGTTTGGCCCATATCCTTCTAAAGTTTTCCTATTCCTGGACCAATCCAGATATCTTCAGGGTGGCATGGTAGCTCAGTGGTTAGCACTGCTGCCTCACACCAGGGATCCGAGTTTGATTCCTGCCTCAGGCAACTGTCTGTGTGGAGTTTGAACGTTTCCTCCGGGTGCTCCGGTTTCCTCCCACAATCCAAAGATTGCAGATCAGGTGAATTGGCCATGCTAAATTGCCCGTAGTGTTAGGTAAGGGGTAAATGAGGGGTATGGGTGGGTTGCGCTTCGGCGGGGTGGTGTGGACTTGTTTGGCCGGAGGGCCTGTATCCACACTATAAGTAATCTAATCTAATCTAATCTAATCTCCTACCTTGCCTTCTCATCTCATTAACATTCCAGCCTGGGCATTCATATCTCTGTAATCTCTCCAGACTTGCTTTCCTTATCTCTGTAACATCTCCTGACTTATTTCCTCTCTCTGTAACTTCTCCAGCCTTGCTGTCCTATCTCTGCAACATTACCAGAATGCTTTCCTATAACTGTAACATCTCCAGCCTTGTTTTCCTATCTCTATACAATCTGCAACCTCGCTTTCCACTCTCTGTAACAACTCCAGCCTTGCATTCATATCTCTGTAGCATCTTCGGACTTCCTTTCCTCCCTCTGTAAAATCTCCAGCCTGACTTTCCGCTCTCTGAAACATCTCCAGCTTGCTTTCCTCTCTCTGTAACATCTCCAGACTCGCTTTCCACTCTCTGTAACGTCTCCAGCCTTGTTTTCCTGTCTCAAAAATATCTCTAGCCTTGCTATTCACTCTCTGTAACATCTCCAGCCTTACTTTCATCACTCTCCTCAACATCTCCAGAGTTATATTCCTATCTCTGTAACATCTCCAGCCATGCTTTCCAATCTCTATAACATCTCCAGCCTTGCTTTCTATCTCTGTAACATCTCCAGCCTTGCTTTCCTATCACTGTAACATCTGCAGCCTTGCGTTCCTACCACTGTAAAATCTGCAGCCTTGCGTTCCTCTCTCTGTAACGTCTCCAGCATTACATTCCTCTCCCTGTAACATCTCTAACCTTGCTATCCTTTCTCTGTAACATCTCCAGCCTTACTTTCCTTTCTCTGTAACATCTCCAGCCTTATTTTCCTATCTCTTTAACATCTCCAGCCTTGCTTTCCTCACTCTCCACTACATCTCCAGACTGATTTTCCTATCTCTGTAACATCACCAGCCTTGCTTTCCTTTCTCTGTAACGTCTCCAGCATTACTTTCCTATCCCTGTAACATTTCTAATCTTGCTGTCCTTTCTCTGTAACATCTCCAGCCTTGCTTTCCCACCTCTGTAACATCTATAGCCTTGCTTTCAACTCTCTCCATAACATCTCCTACCTTGGTTTCCATTCTCTGTAACAACTCCAGCCTTGCATTCGTATCTCTGTAGCATCTTCGAACTTGCTTTCCAGCCTTACATTCCACTCTCTGAAACATCAGCAGCCTTGCTTTCCCATCTCTTTAAATTCCCCAGCCTTGCTTTCCAATATCTGTCACAGCTCCAGCCTTGTTTTCCTGTCTCAAAAATATCTCCAGCCTTACTATTCACTCTCTGTAACATCTCTAGCCTTGCGTTCCTATCACTGTAACATCTCCATCCTAGCATTCCTATCTCTGTAACATCTACAGCCTTGCTTTCCTCAATCTGTAACATCTCCTGCCTTTCTTTCCACTCTCTGTAACATCTCCAGCCTTGCTTTCCTATCCCTGTAATATCTCCAGCCTTGCATTCCTATCTCTGTAAAATCTCCAGCATTACTTTCCACTCGCTGAAACATCTCCAGCCTCGCTTCCCTCTCTCCGTAACATCTCCTGCCTTGCTTTCCGATCTCATTAACATCTCCAGACTGGCATTCCTATCTCTGTAACATCTTTAGCCTTGCTTTCCTCTATCTGTAACATCTCCTGCCTTCCGTTCCTCTATCTGTAACATCTCCTGCCTTGCTTTCCAATCTCTGGGACATCGCTTGCCTTGCTTTCCCATCTCTCTAACATCTATAGCCTTGCTTTCTACTCTCTCCGTAACATCTCCTGCGTTGCTTTCTTATCTCATTAACATCCCCAGCTTTGCATTCCTCTCTCTGTAACATCTCCAGCATCGCTTTCCTATCTCTGGGACATTGCTAGCTTTGCTTTCCTATCTCAGTAACATCTTCAGCCTTGCTTTCCTCAACCTGTAACATTTCCAGCCTTACTTTCCTATCTCTGTAACATCTCCAGCCTTGCTTTCCTATCTCTGTAACATCTCTGGCCTTGCTTTCCTATCCCTGTAATATCTCCAGCCTTGCATTCCTATCTCTGTAACATCTCCAGGCTTGTTTTTCTCTCTCTCCGTAACATCTACTACCTTGCTTTCCGATTTCATTTATATCTCAGCCTGGCATTCCTATCTCTGTAACATCTCCATTCTTGCTTTCTTGTCTCTCCATAACACCGTGGCACGATGGAACAGTGGTTAGTACTGCTGCCTCACAGCACCAGAGACCCGGGTTCAATTCGCGCCTCATGCGACTGACTGTGTGGAGTTTGCATGTTCTCCCCGTGTCTGTGTGGGTTTCCTCCGGGTGCTCCACTCTTCTCCCACAGTCCAAAGATGTGCAGGTCAGGTGAATTGGCCATGCTAAATTGCCCGTAGTGTTAGGTAAGGGGTAAATGTAGGGGTTTGTGTGGGTTGCGCTTCGGCGGGGCGGTGTGGACTTGTTGGGCCGAAGGGCCTGTTTGCAGACTATCATTAATCTAATCTAATCTAATCTAATCTAATCTAATGTCCTACCTTGCCTTCTTATCTCATTAACAGAGAACAGCCAGGGAATTCCTAGAAGCATGGCATTCATCCACAAACTCCATCAACAAACACATCGACCTTGACCCAATATACCAATCACTACAGCGGACAGCTGAAACTGACAACCGGAAGCGGCAGGGACAGACCACTATAAACACCGGAGGAAACATCAATGAAGCGCTTCTCAGGAGGCTCCCAAGCACTGATGATGTCGCCTAGCCAGGGGACGAAACGCTTGCAACAAACATTTCCAGCTTGCTTTCCTCTCTCTGTCACATCTCCAGACTCGCTTTCCATTCTCTGTAACATCTCCAGCCTTGTTTTCCTGTCTCAAAAATATCTCTAGCCTTGCTATTCACTCTCTGTAACATCTCCAGCCTTACTTTCCTCACTCTCCTCAACTTCTCCAGACTTATATTCCTATCTCCGTAACATCTCCAGCCATGCTTTCCAATCTCTATAACATCTCCAGCCTTGCTTGCTATCTCTGTAAAATCTCCAGCCTTGCTTTCTTATCACTGTAACATCTGCAGCCTTGTGTTCTTCTCTCTGTAAAATCTCCAGCATTACTTTCCTCTCCTGTAACATCTCTAACCTTGCTATCCTGTCTCTGTAATATCTCCAACCTTACTTTCCTATCTCTGTAAAATCTCCAGCCTTACTTTCCACTCTCTGAACCATCTTCAGCCTTGCTTCCTCTCAGTCCGTAACATCTCCAGACATGCTCTCCTATCTCTGTAACATCTCAAGCCTTACTTTCCACTCTCTGTAACATCTCCAGCCTTGCTTTCCTCACTCTCCACTACATCTCCAGACTTATTTTCCTATCTCTGTAACATTTCCAGCCTTACTTTCCTCTCTCTGTAACATCTCCGGCATTACTTTCCTATCCCTGTGACATCTCTAGCCTTGTGTCCTTTCTCTGTAACATTTCCAGCCTTGCTTTCCTCTCTTTGTAACATCTCCAGCCTTACTTTCCTATCCCTGTAACATTTCTAACCTTGCTGTCCTTTCTCTGTAACATCTCCAGCCTTGCTTTCCCATCTCTGTAACATCTATAGCCTTGCTTTCCACTCTCTCCGTAACATCTCCTACCTTGCTTTCCACTCTCTGTAGTATCTTCGGACTTGCTTTCCTCCCTCTGTAAAATCTCCAGCCTTACTTTCCACTCTCTGATACATCTCCAGCCTTGCTTTTCCACCTCTTTAAATTCTCCAGCCTTGCTTTCCTATATCTGTAACATCTCCAGCCTTGTTTTCCTGTCTCAGAAATATCTCCAGCCTTACTATTCACTCTCTGTAACATCCCTAGCCTTGCTTTCCTATCACTGTAATATCTCCAGCCTAGCATTCTTATCTCTGTAACATCTACAGCCTTGCTTTCCTCAATCTGTAACATCTCCTGCCTTACTTTCCTATCTCTGTAACATCTCCAGCCTTTCTTTCCACTCTCTGTAACAACTCCAGCCTTGCATTCATATCTCTGTAGCATCTTCGGACTTGCTTTCCTCCCTCTGTAAAATCTCCAGCCTGACTTTCCACTCTCTGAAACATCTCCAGCTTGTTTTCCTCTCACTGTAACATCTCCAGACTTGCTTTCCACTCTCTGTAACATCTCCAGCCTTGCTTCCTCACTCTCCACTACATCTCCAGACTTATTTTCCTATCTCTGTAACATTTCCAGCCTTACTTTCCTCTCTCTGTAACATCTCCGGCATTACTTTCCTATCCCTGTGACATCTCTAACCTTGCTGTCCTTTCTCTGTAACATTTCCAGCCTTGCTTTCCTATCTCTGTAACATCTCCAGCCTTGCTTTCCTCTCTTTGTAACATCTCCAGCCTTACTTTCCTATCCCTGTAACATCTCTAACCTTGCTGTCCTTTCTCTGTAACATCTCCAGCCTTGCTTTCCCATCTCTGTAACATCTATAGCCTTGCTTTCCACTCTCTCCGTAACATCTCCTACCTTGCTTTCCACTCTCTGTAGTATCTTCGGACTTGCTTTCCTCCCTCTGTAAAATCTCCAGCCTTACTTTCCACTCTCTGAAACATCTCCAGCTTGTTTTCCTCTCTCTGTAACATCTCCAGACTTGCTTCCCTCTCTCTCCATAACATCTCCAGACATGCTTTCCTATCTCTGTACCATCTCCAGCCTTGTTTTCCTGTCTCAAAAATACCTCAGCCTTGTTATTCACTCTCTGTAACATCTCCAGCCTTACTTTCCTCACTCTCCTCAACATCTCCAGACTTATATTCTTATCTCTGTAACATTTCCAGCCATGCTTTCCAATCTCTATAACACATCCAGCCTTGCTGTCCTATCTCTATAACATCTCTCGCCTTGCTTTCCTATCACTGTAACATCTGCAGCCTTGCTTTCTTCTCTCTGTAACGTCTCCAGCATTACTTTCCTCTCCCTGTAACAAATCTAACCTTGCTATCCTTTCTCTGTAACACCTCCAGCCTTACTTTCCTATCTCTGTAAAATCTCGAACATTACTTTCCACTCTCTGAAACATCTTCAGCCTTGCTTCCTCTCAGGCTGTAACATCTCCAGACATGCTCTCCTATCTCTGAAACATCTCCTACCTTGTTTTCCTGTCCCACAAATATCTCCAGCCTTGCTTTTCACTCTCTGTAACATCTCCAGCCTTGCTTTCCTCACTCTCCACATCATCTCCAGACTTATTTTCCTATCCCTATAACATCTGCAGCCTTGCTTTCCTCTCTCTGTAACGTCTCCATCATTACTTTCCTATCCCTGTAATATCTCTATCCTTACTTTCCTATCTCTATAACCTCTCCAGCCTTGCTTTTCTATCTCTGTAACACCTCCAGCCTTGCTTTCCTATGACTGTAACATCTCCAGCCTTGCTTTCCTCTCTTTGTAACAACTCCAGCCTTACTTTCCTATCCCTGTTCTTTCTCTAACCTTGCTGTCCTTTCTCTGAAACATCTCCAGCCTTGCATTCCTATCTCTGGGACATCGCTTGCCTTGCTTTCCTATTTCTGTAACATCTCTGGCTTTGCTTTCCTATCTCTGTAACATCTCCAGCCTTTCTTTCCACTCTCTGTAACATCTCCGGCCTTGCTTTCCTATCCCTGTAACATCTCCAGCATTACATTCCTATCTCTGTAACATCTCTGGCTTTGCTTTCCTATCTCTGTGTCATCTCCAGCCTTACTTTCCACTCTCTGCAACATCTCCGGCCTTGCATTCCTATCTCCGGGACATCGCTTGCCTTGCTTTCCTATTTCTGTAACATCTCTGGCTTTGCTTTCCTATCTCTGTAACATCTCCAGCCTTTCTTTCCACTCTCTGTAACATCTCCGGCCTTGCTTTCCTATCCCTGTAACATCTCCAGCCTTGCATTCCTATCTCTCAAACATCTCTGGCTTTGCTTTCCTATCTCTGTATCATCTCCAGCCTTACTTTCCACTCTCTGTAACATCTTCGGCCTTGCTTTCCTATCCCTGTAATATCTCCAGCCTTGCATTCCTATCTCTGTAACATTTCCAGCCTTGCTTCCCACTCTCTCTGTAACATCTCCTACCTTGCTTTCCGATCTCATTAACATCTCTAGCCTGGCATTCCTATCTCTGAAACATCTTCTGCCTTGCTTTTCTCTGTCTGTAACATCTCCAGCCTTGCTTTCGTATCACTGTAACATCGCCAGCCTTGCTTTGCTCACTCTGTAATGTTTCCAGCCTTACTTTCCTATCACTGTAACACCTCCATCCTTGCTTTCCTCTCTCTCCGTAACACCGTGGCACGGTGGCACAGTGGTTAGTACTGCTGCCACACAGCGCCAGAGACCCGGGTTCAATTCGCACCTCAGGCGACTGACTGTGTGGAGTTTGCACGTTCTCGCCGTGTCTGCGTGGGTTTCCTCCGTGTGCTCCAGTTTCCTCCCACAGTCCAAAGAGGTGCAGGTCAGGTGAATTGGCCATGCTAAATTGCCCGTAGTGTTAGGTAACGGGTAAATGTAGGGGTATGTGTGGGTTGCGCTTCGGCGGGGCGGTGTGGACTTTTGGGCCGAAGGGCCTGTTTCCACACTACAAGAAATCTAATCTAATCTAATCTAATCTCCTACCTTGCCTTCCTATCTCATTAACATCTCCAGCCTGGCTTTCATATCTCTGTCATCTCTCCAGACTTGCTTTCCTTATCTCTGTAACATCTGACTTATTTCCTCTCTCTGTAACTTCTCTAGCCTTGCTTTCCTATCTCTGCAACATTACCAGAATGTTTTCCTATAACTGTAACATCTTCAGCCTTGCTTTCCTATCTCTATACAATCTGCGACTTCGCTTTCCACTCTCTGTAACAACTCCAGCCTTGCATTCCTATATCTGTAGCATCTTCGGCCTTACTTTCCTCCCTCTGTAAAATCTCCAGCCTTACTTTCCACTCGCTGAAACATCTCCAGCCTTGCTTTCCTCTCTCTGTAACATCACCAGACTTGCTTTCCTCTCTCTCAATAACATCTCCAGACATGCTTTCCTATCTCTGTAATATCTCCTGCCTTGTTTTCGTGTCTCAATAATATCTCCAGCCTTGCTATTCACTCTGTAAAATCTCCAGCGTTGCTTTCCTCACTCTCCTCGACATCTCCAGACTTATTTTCCTATCTCTGTAACATCTGCAGCCTTGCTTTCCTATCTCTGTAACATCTGCAGCCTTTTTTACCTCTCTCAGCAACGCCTCCAGCATTACTTTCCTATCCCTATATCATCTCTAACCCTGCTATCCTATCTCTGTAACATCTCCAGCCGAACATTCCTATCTCTGTAACATCTCCAGCCTTGTTTTCCTGTCTCAAAAATATCTCCAGCCTTGCTATTCGCTCTCTGAAACATCTCCAGCCTTGCTTTCCACTCTCTGTAACATCTCCAGCTTTGTGTTCCTCTCTCTGTAACATCTCCAGCCTTGCTTTCCTCTCTCTGTAAGACCTCCGGCCTGGATTTCCTATCTCTGTGACATCTCCAGACTTGCATTCACCTCTCTGTATCATCTCCAGCCTTTTCTATGAAGTTCTCAGTATCTCGGATGATCGGGACTTCATCCAGCTCCTAAACGCGGACTCCCAGGAGCTGCAGATGGGTGCACTTCCCACACACGTGTACTCATCAAAAAATTGAAATCTCCCTTAACACCCACATCCTGCAGGAAGAACATGCGACTGCCCTAACTGCCATCTCAACTGCTGTAAGACTAGACTTAAAAGGAGTTTACCTGAACTTATCGGCACGTTTTGCTGAGCTGCTGCTCACTGAAACCACTCAAATCAAAGCACGACGACCCACTCTGCTCCTGACAGCATATCTATGGACCGCTCCACATTTAGTTTTGGCGAGGGATGGAGGGAGTCACTACAGTGATATAGTGATTGGGTCTTAAGCACTCCTTCACACCACACACATAATGACCTTTTCATCAGTGCAGGTCACTGCTTGACCTTGGAAGGTGCCTTACTGAGGTCTTCCTTCTGGTCATGGTGACTGCGTTGAAGCAAATACTCCCCCTGACATCCAATCCGCGTTGTCGCAGTCCTCTGGTATTTTCTGTCTAATAGTACTGCATTTATGAATACCTTGAATCTCTTGATTCCATTCCAAACTGTGTCTCACTCCCGAGGGAGAAATGTTGAAATTCCACTCAATACAGGCTATTGGAAAAAAAAGCTTACCATTGGTCATATGAGTGGCAGTATGCCGATCCACTCACTGATTCTGCTTTTCCTTTTAATTAGCGTGCATTTATTCTGATAACCCTCAATTTCACTTTCCTGCATTTTCCCCGCAATACTTGTTTAAAAATCTGTCCATCTCAGCCTTAAAGATATTTAGTGATCCAGCCTCAACAGCCTTCACAATTTTCTACAGTTGTTTCGCTCCCACTGCTGTGAGACTTAGTGGTCTTTAAACCCATGGCTTTTTTTTAGCACTGTGTGGAAGTTGAACCTACATTAAATGCTGTCCTATTCGATCACACCACCTCTGTGGCCAGATGCAAAATCAAAAACGCAAAGTTTAGGGGCCAGCAATCTCTTCCCTCATCTTCCACATCAGCCTAAGGTACAGTTCATCTGGATCTAGGGATTTGCCCACTTTTCATCCTGCATAAACTTCCAATTCTTCCTCAGCTTGTGTGTCAATTTGCTCAAAGCACTCTATTAGGGACTGACAGTGAATCCAGGAACTGCTTCTCCAAAGTGAAGACCGATATGTAACACGTGTTTAACATATTCTCTGGCTTGTGCACAGACTGCTTCCTCGGGCCCTAATACTCCCTAATGTTTCTCTTGTTAACCTCTTGCCCTTAATAAACCGATAAAATGTCTTTGGATTATTGAACCTATTGCCTGCAAATGCTTTTGTTAACCCACATTTTGTTCTTCTACTAACTTTCTTGGGTTGAGCCCTACACGTTCACTGCTCTTCTGGCACCCATTTTTGTATCTGCTACGTATTGATATAATAAGTTCTCTGGAATAAATGTAAAGACATGTTTCCCCTCTTAATAAACATTCACTGCCCTAATGAATGTTTGAAATTGAAATGCCAAAATACAATGATCCTATTATTGGATTTACACAGCTCAATGAATTGGTTACATGTCTGCTCCTGTCCACATGTGGTAGGGTCAGCAGTATATCTCTGTAACAGCCTTGAGGGCTGAATTGAGGAACAACGAATGCCGTAGGCAGCAGTTGGCCATTTGGCTGCACCATTCAGAATGCTCATGTCTGATCTAAGAGTGTCTGTCTATCCATCTCCTGTCTGTTCCCAATAAACATTGATTGTCCTGTCCAGCAAAGATCGATCAAGCTCAGACTTATACACTTAATGGTAAGGTCATCGGGTGTGTTGCTGAACCTTGGAGTGCAGGTTCATAGATCTTTGAAAGTGGAGTCGCAGGTAGATAGGATAGTGAAGTAGGTGTTTGGTATGCTTTCCTTTATTGGTCAGAGTATTGAGTACTGGAATAGGGAGGAAATGTTGCTGCTGGACAGGACATTGGTAAGGCAACTGTTGGAATATTGCGTACAATTCTAGTCTCTTACCTATTGGAAAGATGTTGTGAAGCTTGAAAGGGTTCAGAAAAGATTTACAAGGATATTGCCAGGGTTGGAGGATTTGAGATATATGGAAAGGCTGAACAGGCTGGGGTTGTTTTCCCTGGAGCGTCAGAGGCTGAAGAGTGACTTTATGGAGTTTTACAAAATTGTGAGGGGCATGGATAGGATAAATAGACAAGGTCTTTTCCCTGGGGTCAGGAAGTCCTGAACTAGAAGGCAAAGGTTTAGGGTGAGAGTGGAAAGATATAACAGAGAACTAAGGGGCAACGTTTTCATGCAGAGGGTGGTACATATATGAACTGAGCTGCCAGAGAATGTGGTGGAGTTTGGTACAATTGCAACATTTATGAGGCATTTGGATGGGTATAAGAATAGGAAGGGTTTGGAGGGATATGAGCTGGGTGCTGACAGGTGGGACTAGATTGGGTTGTGATATCTGGTCGGCATGGACAGGTCCGACCGAAAGGTCTGCTTCCATGCTGAATATCACTGTGACTCTACGACTCTGTAAAAGAGTCTTCACTGCTCCCTGAGGATGAGGACACCACAGGTAGCACAACACTAAAGTGAAAGGGACGTTCTTATTTCTTTGTGAGACCTGTTATTTTAAAACTGAATATCAAATCACCACCTCTTTTCAGAAATAAGGAAAGAGTAATTAGGAATAAACATAAACCATTCTGGTTTCCAAACCTGTCCCACATTGCCACTGACCCTTTCGAATTGAATATATATCAAATCCAGCCTCTGTCGCTGTCTCAGGAAGAGAATACCTGATAGCATAACACCACATGAGCATGGAAAAAGTAGCAGAATGAGGCCATTCGGCCCATCAAGTCTGATATGCCATTCAATCATTTCTTATATGTTCCTCAACGTCATTTTCCTGCCTTCCCCCGAGAATCCTTGATCGCCTTATAAATCAAAAACTTATCTATTTGTGTCTTAATGACACTCGTGTCTGCGTGTGTGTGATTGCGTGTGTGTGTCTGTGTGTGTGTGTCCCCAACTGCTTGTCAGCCTGTGTATTTGTGCGTCTACGTCTGTATTTCTGTGTATCAGCCTGTGTGTTGTATCTGTGTTTGTGTCTATTTGTGTGTGACTCTATACGTCTGTGTGTGTTTCTACGTGTGAGTCTGCCTATCCACTTGTATGCATTGTGTTTGTTCGTATGTTGGGGTGTTTACCAATAATTCTGTGTATTTCAGTGTCTGCATCTGTATTTGTTTTGGGGAAGTGAAAGGATTGTCGTTGGAACTGCCAGTGGGTTTAAAGTGAGAATTGTCTTTCACTGAGCACTGCTCCTTAATCGGTCAGTGGCATATGGATGTTTCAAAAACTCCATCCGAGTTATCCCAGTCTACTCCATCTTGTACTATGGCGGGGTTAGGCGGGAGAGGGAATGGATATTGGGAACTCCGCCACCCGGCTTGGCCATTTCTGTCCGATTCCAGGTTGTTTCTCTTGGAATGGGAGAAAGGGAGGGAGGAAGTGAGGGCAGCAGTGGGTGGTCCTGCAGTTAGTGCTGGTGTAGCTGGGGCTGGGGGGAGTTGTGAGGTGTCTGGAATGAGTCAGTTGACAGTTTTGAATCCATATAGTATTATTAGTATTATTAGTGTGGGGTGTATTGCATAGGTGACATAGTAAGTGTGGGAAGGAAGTTGCTGAATTCAATAGTGAGTGTGGTAGTGCCTGAGCCTTATTTGGAAATAGAGCATGAGGATTGTCTGGGGGTAGGTGCTATAACAGATACACAATGAGTGTGAGGGAGCATAGAAAATACAGTGAACTTTATCCTGACAGAGTGGGAATGTTATTGATGCTTGTCCTCTATTTCTTCAGATCATCTCAGTGTCGAGGTGAATGGCTTGTCCAAGTCTCTAATTAATAATGACACAGAGCTGTCCCTCAGATTCCACAGAATCATTTTGGCTAGAGCTTAAAAATAGCAAGGAGAAGCAAATATTGGTGTGTTATATATCGAAACCAAAACGGTTGCAGGAAATCTGAGCATCATATGTTCTGGAAATTAGATATGCAAGTATCATGGATAAGGCAGTTTTGTTGGTTAGTCTCAAGTTGCGTCCACACTGCATTAACTAAGTGACTGCTCCCGCTGTGAAAAGTAAATTCTGTAAGTGCATATGAGATGGGTTGAAGAGTATGCTGTGAAGCAAACTAGAGAGCAGGTTATTTTGGATTTGGTATTGTGTGACCAGAAGGATGAATTAATAACCTTGCACTGAAACAGCTTTTAAGGAATAGTGACATTAATGAGGTGCATTTTACACGGTGTCTGCATATAAAATGGAATGCTTGAACATTCTGGTCAATCATCATGGTAGTCTGGAGGGTCAAGTTCGCTCCAGTGAATTGGGAAAGTACAATATAACATTCAGTGGGACAAAAGCAATGGTTGTTAGAGTCAGAGAGCACGGAGATAGGCCCTTCGGCCCAAACTGGTCCATTCCGACCAAAATGTCCACCCACACTAACCCTATTTCCCTGCCATTGCCCTGTATTTTTCTAATCCTTTCCTGTCCGTGTATTTGTCCGAATGGCTTTTAAATGTTGCGAATGTTGCCGCCTCAACCTCTTCCGCTGGCACATCATTCCATATGCGTATCACCCCTGTGTGAAAAGCAGTTGATCCTCAGGTTCCCTTTTATTGTTTCCCCTCTGACCTTAAACTGATGCCCTCTTGTCTGTGATTGCCTAACCCTGGGAAAAAAAAATTGAGTGCATTCACTCTGTCCATCCCTCCCATGATCTTATACACTTCTATCAGATTCCCCCTCAACCTCATACATCTAAAGTAAAAAGTCCTAGCTTGACCAACCTCTCCCTATATCTCAGACCGTTGAGTCGTTTTCAACATCCTTGTAAATTTTTTTTGCACTCTTTCCAGTTTAATACCATCCTTGCCATAGCAAAGTGAACACAACTGAACATAACGCTCCCAGTATGGTCTCACCAGAATTCGGTATAATTGCAACGTAACTCCCTAATTTACGTACTTAGTGATATACACTGATGAAGGCCAGCGTGCCAAAAGCTTTCTTCACTGCTATCTCTACCTCTAAATCAACTTTCAGAGAACCATGCACCTGAATCCCAAGGTCCCTCTGTTCCATTACATTCCTTAAGACCCAACCATTCACCAGGAAATTCCAACCTTGATTTGACTTTCTAAAATGCAAGAACTTAAACTGATCTATATTAAAATCCATTGCCATTTCTCAGCCACTTCTACAGCTGATCACGATACTGCTGTATTTTCTGAAATTTCTGATAACCTTCCACACTCTCCATGATGCTGCTTATTTTCATGTCATCTTCAAACTTACAAATCATGCCTATACATTCTCATCTAAATTAGAGAGAAATATAATATGCAGTGGTCGCAGCACCAACCCGTGAGGCATTCCTCTAGTCACAGGCCTCCAGTCTGACAAGCATCCTTCCACTATTACCCTCTGCTTCCTACCATCAAGATAATTTTGTATCTAATTTGGCAGCTCCTCCTAAATTTCATGCAATTTAACCCTCCAGAGCACCATACTATGTGGAACCTTATTGAAGGCCTTACTGGAATTCATATAGGCTACGTATACCACCCTGCCCCCCTCAACGCTGCTAGTCACATCATCAAAGAATTCGAAGAAATTTGTGTGCCATGATCTCCCATACACAAAGCCGTGCTGAGTTTGATGATGGGCTTTTGCCTGAAACATTGATTTTCCTGTTCCTCGAATGCTGCTTGACCTGCTGTGCTTTTCTAGCACTACTCTAATCTTACTCCTAATCACACCCTGTCTTTCCAAATGCATGTATATCTTATCTCTCAGAACCTTTCCAGTAAGATACCTACTACAGATTTTAGGTTGACTGGTCTATATTTCTCAGGTTTTTCTTTGTAACCCTTCTTGAGTAGAGGGCACAGCTTTCGCTACCTTCCAGTGCTCCGGGACTCACCCGTTGATCAGAGAGGATGCAAAATTATCAGCCAGGGCTCCCGCAATTCCTTCTCTGTCATCCTGCAGTGTTCCTGAATATATCTGGTCAGACCAGGAGATTAATAGAAATACAAAGTCTGAAAAATACGTCTATTTATTTCAGGTACAAACACTAAAGAAAGGAAAAGTGATGTTTAACATAACAAATTCGAAAATGTATTAATCATAGGAAATGGCTTCAGAAGAATTTCAGTCAGAGTGGAAACCTGAGAATTTTCAGAAATTCACGATCCAGAAACGAGGGCCTTGAAACTGATCAGGAAATTAGAAAGAGAACATGAATGCTAACAAACAGGAACAAAAACACTGTATAAATCTGCAATCTATATTTCAAAGCAAACAAAATAAAAGAAAGGTCTAATATGGAAATTTGTAATCAGGAGAGGAGAGTTTATTGTGAAGAATAGGGAAGTCGTCAAGAAAGTAATCAGTTGCTATGCATCTGTCTTCATGGAGGAAGATCCACAAATCACCCAGTAATACCCAGTGAAATTGTGGGGCTTGTGAAACTAAAGGCATAAAGGCATATATCAGTAACAATGTAATATTTGAAAGTGTAACTGGATTGAGCATTGCTAAGTCTGACAAACTTGATGTACTTCATATTAAAATGGAAATGTGTTGCTGGAGAAGCGCAGCAGGTCAGGCAGCATCTAGGGAACAGGAGAAACGACGTTTCGGGCATTAGCCCTTCTTCAGGAATGAGGAAAGTTTGTCCAGCAGGCTAAGATAAAAGATAGGGAGGAGGGACTTGGGGGAGGGGCGTCGGAAATGTGATAGGTGGAAAAAGGTCAAGGTGAGGGTGATAGGACAGATGGGGGTGGGGGCGGAGAGGTCGGGAAGAA